>NW_011899804.1:0-1912 GCF_000151845.1 Pteropus vampyrus | reverse complement strand
GTTTCTTCACCGGAAGATGAATGCACGGTATTATGTGCAGAACCCACATCCCCAGAAGTGACAGTGATTGTTCAGACTTTGTTCCTGGCATTTCCTCCAAGGAAAGGAGGACGCTTGTGGAGTGGGGCTGTTCAGCCACTGTGACTCGCTCTGACTCTGGCACCCTTGCCATGTCCATCAAAATCAACTTCCAAAGAATGCCCGTCTAAGGACTGGAAGGGGCAGGAACCCTCTGTTTCACAAAACCATCCCAAGTATGAGTTTGTTACATTTGTGCAGGTCGTGCTGAATTGTCCCCATCTACACCTCCATCCAGGTTTACCGCTTTCTTAAACATGCCCAGCCTTTCCGGAGGACAGAGATCTTTTGTTAGAGAAAGGGCGAGGCCAGAGAAAGTGTCTCTGTAGTAAGCAGAAATTAGGGGAGGACGCTAAAGGGCTGTGCTCGGCCTGGCCAGAGCCTGAGGAATTAGGAAAAAGAAAAGAATATACAAATATCAAAAAAATTTTTTTTCTATGTTCCATTAGTACTATTATTAGTTATATACTGCTCCTTGAAAGCGGTGTAGTCATTATTACCATTACTATTACTGTGGTTAACTCTATAGCACTGAATATTATTATTTATCTATATTGTTCTTACTGTCAATATTACTACTATTAGTTACCTAGTATCGAATGCTCCTTAGAAGCAGTATAAGCCTTTTATAAACACTTTCTCTAATCTTTTAAACAAATCTCCAGTGCCGATATCGTTCCCCTATTTAGTGGAACAGAAAACTGAGGTTTAGAGAAGAACACTTGTCGAATAACACAGAGGTCGTAAGTATCGAGGTGGCAGGTCACCCGGGGAACTCTGTGACTCCCATACTCTCCCAATCATGAGTGCGTTCTGTTTGCGATTTTTCTGAAGTTGCTAGGAGTTTAGAAAAAGGGGAAATGCAAGCGCATTTCACAAATGTACAGTCTGTAAGCCTCACATCCTGTGTAGCTGTAAACACCGAACTGAGGAAGAGCTGGCAACTTTCGGAAGATGAGGACAAGTAGGACATTCTGACAGGACTGTATGAGAACCCTGAGTTAAAACCCCCTGGGAGTTTCTGAGAGCTCAGCTGGAACCAACGGGCCAGATCGAGGGCACAGGTAGGCAATGCTGAGAGACACTTTTGAGCTCCCCAACCCCCTGCCGTGACTCCATCAGAGGAGGTATTTGATTTGAGAGAAGTTAAGAGATACTAGAGTCTTCTGGATCTAGGAGGGGCAAAGGGAAGGGCTATCTGGTTTTAACTGTTTCTGCTGTTTTCTAACTGCATGTTCTCGTGAGTTCCTTACCTAAGGTCACGTGATTGATGGCAGCAGGGATTTTGCCCCTTCAGAGGTTCAGAGCCAAAACTGGGCCATCTATGGGCCGATAACGGTGCAGCAAAAAGAGATCCAAACTGAGCTCTTGGCCGCTAATCCCACAGGCAACATGGTCCTTCAGGCCGGCGAGTAGAGGGTCCAGGCTTTGAATGTGGTTTTAATGACACCAAGTCGTGTCCTCATATTACTGCCTGCTGCTACTTCTCCAAGGAATAAACTCTGACACAGGCTGACATTGCTGGGTAGGGAGTGAATTGTGCAAACTCTACAGGTGGCTGAGGTTCACTCCTGGCTCTACAACTTCCCAGTTGTATGAACATGTCTGAGTGATAACTGCAAATATTCCTTCAGTATTAATTCTATGCCATGCGTCTATGCAAAGTGCGTATCGTTTTCGTTCGTAGTAAACTCTTTGATTCTGAGTTTCCCTAAATATTGCATGGTCCAACTAACTTACTAACTAACTAACTAACTAACTAACTAACTAACTAACATACAGGGTTGTTGTAAGTATTGAAGGCACTACAGGATAATGTGTAGTAAAATATGAT
>NW_011899803.1:2161-3385 GCF_000151845.1 Pteropus vampyrus | reverse complement strand
CCCACCCGTCAGCAGCCACGTCGGCAGAGACGCGTTGTTTCTGAAGAATGCAAATTCCTAGGACCATCGTCACACGGACTTTCAAATGACGAGCCGTGTCACTTGGCGGACAGCGTTGATGGAGGACGCCTGCCCGCGGACAGTGGCAGCCACCTCCGTGTCCCCCGCGCCTGCGCCCCCGAGGCCCTCCCTGAGAGAGCAATTAGGTGGCCGCGGGAGTGCCAGCTGATGTTCGAAGTCCGCGTCTGCTGCCGAGGGCGGAGGCGTGATGTCTGCCAAGGCGGGGAGCGGATTCCCGCAGCTCCCGCCTCGTCTGCAGACGCGCCCCGGCCGCGCAGTGGGGGCGCCTGGCGGCCCCAGGGCTGGATTTTCCGCGGAGAAACGAAGACCGCCAGGCGGCAGCCAGCGGCCCGCCGGGGAGGCCCCTGCTTCGGCCCTGCTAGGTGGGGTTTGAAGTGAAATGGTGCTGTCTCCTTCTCCTCTCGTTTGTGTCACTTGTTAAAGATCCCTTCAGGTTACTGTGACAGGGCCAGCCAAGCCGCCGCATTTGCCCGCGCTGGTTGCCGACAGGCCGCGTGGCCCCGTGGACTGGGTCTCTTTGTTAATTGCCCAAAATATGAAAACGGTTGGCTTGCTCGGGTCTCAGTGTAACTCTGGGCCTTGTGATGAGAGGTGGACGGAAGTCCAGTGTCCGTGAGTCAGACGCACAGGGGTAGGGAAGGGGTCCGGTCTGGTCAAAAGCACAGTGGCTCGCGGGGCGCTGGGGGCGCCTGTCACCGCCGCCCTCCGTCTGGCTGTTCCGTGTTACCGAGAAGGCAGACGTCCCCACGCTGCGCTTTCTCTTTTGATCCGAAAGAGAACTTCTTTGTTCTTCGTGTTGCTGGTTTCTTCCTAAAAGGAAGGGGATCCTGCCGTGTCCCCCCACGAGGGGGGGGCGGGAAGGGTGCCGCTGACTAAGGTGCAAAAGGCTTTATTAACCCGAGCGCCGGAGCAGAAATGAAAGCACTATGTCTTTAAGAGTGCCTGGCGCCCAGGTACACGGGGAGCTGGCGAAAACGTTGACCAAGCACAATGCACTCAGACAAATGTCTTCTCATTGTGTGATGCGTGAAGGCCGTGATAGATGGCTTCTAACAACAAAGCGTGGCCACAGAGACAAAATTAGTGTTGTTTTAATTACCAGTGTCTGTAATGTTATCTATCTGTAACTGCCTGAAACACAGC
>NW_011899803.1:0-286 GCF_000151845.1 Pteropus vampyrus | reverse complement strand
GGCCTCGTTGCTTGTGGGGTGTCCCCTCCTGCAGCTCCCGGGTGCGGCACTTCCTCTGACCCGCCCCCCAGCCCCCTGCAGCCTCTGTCCGCACCCGCGCCTCGTGCCTCAGTTGCCTAGCTGGCGTGAAACCCCGTACCTGGCCCCGCACCTGGCTTTCCCCAGTGTCATTTTCAAACAGGGGAGACGGCGTGGCAGTGGACCCGTGGACCCTGCCCTGGGCCACCGGTCCTGCCTTTCCGTTTGTTTGCTGGCGCTGTGTGGGTGACGTGGCCTGGAGCCCTGC
>NW_011899802.1:0-4219 GCF_000151845.1 Pteropus vampyrus | reverse complement strand
TTTTTTTTTTTTGCTGTCTTTGTTTGCTTTTCTCATCAGGGAAATATTCGCTTCATAAAATGCATTGGAAGTGTTTCCTAATTTCCTATTTTCTGGAAGACATTGTGAAAAATTGGTGTTAATGTTTTTTAAAATGTTTGTTAGAATTCTCCAGTGAAACCGTTTAAGCCTAGAAATTTTTCTTTGGGAGCTTTTAAATTGTGATTTCAATTTATTTAATGATCATAGGACTGTTCTGATTTTCTATTTCACCTTGGTCGAGGTTTGGTAATTTGTGGTTTTCGAAGAATTATTCCACTCTTTTAAGTTGTAAAAGTATGAGTGTAAAAATTATTTGTAGTGTTCTCTTATTATCCTCTTAATGGCTGCAGGATCTATAATTGAAGAGGAATTTTCATTCAAAAGGCTAATCAGCTCTCTGTTCTGCTTCTGTAAATATGCTTGCTGCATGGGCTATACTCGAAATTGACTAAAGACTCACCTTCCCTTTTGTTTGATCTGTCTAAGCAAAAAATGTAACTGTTTGTACCCCCTAGCAACTCCCGTGCTTTATAACACTTTGTAACTGCCGGTAACCCATAGCAACTCTTGCCCTTTGTAATGGTCTGAGGACAAATCGGCCTGTGACAAAAAGGGTCTACATAAGGAATGTTGCAACTGAGTTCCTGGTCCAGATCTTCAGAGCGCTAGCTTCTCTGGGACCGCAGGCGTAATAAACCTGAGTTCTCCAACTCTCTGAATGGTCTTGGTTTCTTGCCCATCTGATTTTGAATCTTTTCTGCAACATAATGTTATCCTGTTTTATTCCTGATATTGGTGATTTGTGAGCTTTTTTTTTTTTTTTTTTTTTGCCATCAGACTTGATAGACTTGATAGATAAAAATTTTATTATTTTTTTCAATGAATCAAATTTTTGTATTACTTTCTCTACTGTTTGCCTATATTCAAGTTTAGAGATTTCTGCTCTTTTTCCTTCCTTCTGCTTGCTTTGGGTTTATTTGGTTGTTCTTTTTCCAGTTTCTTGAGGTAGGAAGTATATTGATTTGAGATCTTCTTTTTAAAGGTAAGCATTGTTATAATTTTTTTCTCTCAACACTTTTAACAGTATCCCACATATTTTGATGTCTTTTTTTTTTTTTTAATTTAGTTCTAGGATTTAAAAACATTTCCTTTCAAACTTTCTCTTTGTCCAAGGGATTATTTAAAAGTGTTGTTTGGTTTCCGAGGGTTTGAAATTTTCATTATCTCTCTGTTATTGATTTCTAGTTTCATTGCATTATGGTCAGAAAACATACTCTTTATGATTTCAATTCTTTTAAAATGCTGTCTGTTTCATGGCCCAGGATATGGTCTATCCTGGTTTATGTTCCATGGGAAATTGAAGAGAATATGCTTATTTCTATTGTTGGGTGGAGCGTTCCATAAATGCCAATCATATCCTTTTAGTTCATGATGTTATGTTCTATGTCATTGCTGGTTTTCAATCTCGTTCTATCAGTAGTTGAGAGAGGAGTGTTGAATTTTTCAACTATAGTGGTGATTTTTCTTATTTCTCCTTTCAGTTATGTCATTTTTTTACTTTACGTATTTTGAAGCTTTGTTGTTTGTGCATACACACTTAGAATTGTTATATCTTCTTGGCGGATTGAGCCTTTTATTGTTATATAATGTCCCTTTCTGTCTGTGGTAATTTTCTTTGCTCTGAAGTATACCATACTATTTTTTAATATAGTCACTCCTACTTTCTTTTGATTAATGTTAGCACGGTATATCTTTTTTATCTTTTTACTTTCAACCAACCTATGTTGTTGAATTTGAAGTGAGTTTCTTGTGGATAGGATATCGTTAGGTAGGTTTTTATAAATCCACTGTCAATCTTTGTTTTTTTATTAGTGTATGTAGATCATTTATATTTAAAGTAATTCTTAATATGTTAGAACTTAATTATACCATTTATTATTTGTTTTCTGGTTTTTGATGCTCTCTCTCTCTCTTTTTTTTTTTTTGCCTTCCTGTAGTTTAAACATTTCTCTAGAGTTCCATCTGGACTTACTTATGGTGTTTAGGAGAGATGTACTCTCCAAATATATAGTGTCTGTAGTTGCTCTGAGTATTATAATATACATACGTAGCACATCACATTCTACCAGTATCAACATTTCACCACTTACCTATGAAAATTCCACTTCCATTTAGGGTCCTTTGTTTTTCTCACTTTAAAATATCATTTTCTTGAGTATCAAATGGTGTTAGCCTTTCTGTTTCAAGAATCAAAGATGACTTATAAAACTCATGAGAAATATTGTCTATGATTATGTACTCTTACTTCTACTTCCTGTCGTCCCTTCTGCTTCCCAATGCTCCAGATTTTCTTCTTTTAGCTTTTAATTTCTGTTTATAGAACTTCCTTTAGCTAGTTATCAAGTGTATGTGTGCAAGTGACACATTTTTAAAAGTTTTCCTTCATCTGAGAATGTCCTTATTTCCCCTTCTTTCATGGATAGTTTCATTGGACAGAACATTCTGGGTTGACAGTTCTTTCAGCACTTGAGAAATGTGCCACTTTCTTCTGGCCTTCATAGTTTCAGATGATAGATCCGATCATGTAAATTGGTGTGCCTTTATAGGCAAGGTGTCATTTCTGATTTCACATTTATTTTTGTCTTTAGTTTCCAAACATTTAATTATGATGTGTTAATCCAGTTTGGGTTTCACTTATCTTCTTAAATGTATAGGTTTGTGTCTTTCATTAAATTTGGGAAGTTTTAACCATTGTTTCTGTGACTACTGTTTCAGCCATACCCTCTCTCTCACCTTCTGGAAGTTCTAAAAAGTTAAAACATTTGTTATTGTATCACAGGTCACTGAGGCTCTATTTGCTTTTTTTGGGGTCTCTTTTCTATGTTCAGACTGTGTAGATTCTATTTGTCCTTAAGTTCCTTGATTCTATCCTCTGTCACCTCCACTCTGCCATTGACTCCACACAATGAGTTTTTAAATGTGTTGTATTTCTCAGTTCTATAATTTTCAATTTTTTTTTGTATAACTTCTATTTCTTTGCTGAACCTTTTTTTAAAATTTATTTCAAGATAATTTGTATTTGGTTGTTGACACATTTTTAAGATACATGTTTTAAAATGATTTTTAGTTGTATCCCGGACATTTTGTCTTTTCTGTTAGGAGACTCTGGGTCCTATTTAAATCTTTTATTTTAGTAGATATTCAGCTTGTTTAGCTTTAGCACACAGATTCCTTCCTGTAATTGGTGGTTGTGGGCCCAATGAGTTTAATTTCAGAGGTTTTGTGGTGCAAATTTGATC
This sequence comes from Pteropus vampyrus, assembly GCF_000151845.1. Lineage (NCBI taxonomy): Eukaryota > Metazoa > Chordata > Mammalia > Chiroptera > Pteropodidae > Pteropus > Pteropus vampyrus. Next base: position 899 of record NW_011899802.1, on the reverse strand, counting down.
TGTTCTCTGCTAGAGAGACCTTTTTGTCTCATAGCCTGAGACTGCCCTGGCTTGATGATTTTTGCAATGGGATCTTTCCTGTCCAAGCTATCTGGCCGTCCCAGTGTCTTTGGGTGGGAGAAGGGAGACTTAGGCTTGTTTGGGCAAAGATGCTTCCCAGGTTGAGCTGCTCATTGTGGTTGAGTCCCTTTTTCTTTTATTGCCTGGTCACTTGACTATCTTCCAGTGGGGGAAGGGAATCTCTGGTCTAGCAGGAAAGAACAATTCTCCTCTTGTCCACTCAACTATCCCTCTTGCTGGTGGTACCTGGCTTACCCAACAGTGTCAGAGGGATTCTAACTGCACTGGGGTAGGAATGAGTATCCTTCAGTTGCTAGGTTGTGAAAGGTCAGGCCTAGGTCACCTTCTATAGGGTGAGGAGAAGTAAAATGCTTCGCTACTGTGTTGTTTCTCCAGTCTTGGGATTCTGAACCAATTCACCTTTCTATTACTTCTTAGGATTCTTCTTTGGTTGTCATTTGCATTACTTTGAGGATTTATGATTATACTTAACTGTATTATTATACTTAGTGGGGAGGAGCAGGGAGATACAAATCTGTACCATTTTGTCAGGACAACATTTTCAGCCCAATTATTTTGACAATTATTATACTTTTCTTATTTTTTTTAAATACTGAATGACTTTCTAAAAGTGAAGATACCTAGCGGAGACACAATAACTTGTTAGGTGTGGATTGAATTCCTGTATATACTTGTGTCTGCTTTATCATAGAGGAAGTGTTATTATAATCCTTATTTTAAGGTAAAAGGGTAAAAAAAAGAGGCTGGGGTCACATGTGGTTCTAGCTGAATTTATCCACTATGTAGGGCTATTGTGATCATTAAATGTAAAAATACAT
>NW_011899801.1:3419-3836 GCF_000151845.1 Pteropus vampyrus | reverse complement strand
TCCTCCTGGCCACTCTCTCCTGTGCTCTCTCTGACTCATTGGGTCTGGAAAGAAGGCAGAGGGGCCCGAAGGCCACTGCCTGACCTCTGCCCTCCGCCCCACCTCTGCTGTTTTTCCTTACTCTTTTCTGTACTGGGCTTTCGCAGTTTTCCAAGTGCTTATGAAAGCTTCACCTCCTTTGATTCTCATATGTTCTCTCTGAGGACGGTTCGGTTCTCATTTTATAGGTGAGGGATGAGGCCCTGAGGGGAAGTCACTTGCTCAGGGTTGCCTGGCTATTTGGTGGCAGAGCTTGTATCAGAACAAAGGGCTCTGAACTTGGAGCTTTTCCAATATTATTTTACCTTCCCAGACCTGTTAGTCTAGGGAAAATATGTGGGATTAGAAGAAAGGACCAAGGAGTGAACCACTCTGGTG
>NW_011899801.1:0-1844 GCF_000151845.1 Pteropus vampyrus | reverse complement strand
TGAGGCCCCTCCAAGTGTGGGAGGAGGTGTGGGAGGGAGCTGGGTCCGAAGAGCTGGGGGCTGTGGGCCTCCTTTTGCACCTTGGCTCCCCCAAATGTCGGGGTCAGGCTGGGGGAAGCTTCTTTACTGTAGACATGCAGGGATGTGGTCCTAGTGTGTCCAGAACTTTCAACTTTGCAACAGAAATCAGAAATCTGGATTTTTACATAAAAGATTTTGATTTTTAAATGTACGCAGTTAAAATATTTAGAAAAAACACCGTCCTGGGCAAGATCACACAAGCCACTGAGAACATATCTTTGAGCTCTGGTTTAAAGTAGAGAGACTGAGGTCAGAGAGACAAAGCTTGACTTGATTTCCACAGCATGGAAGCTCACACCAGCATAGGAGGGACTGAGGGGAAGCAGATAAAAGGGGTTGCAAAATCTCCAACACCAGCTCCTGCCTTCATTAGCCAGACTTTGGGAGTCTAGTACTGTTATTAGGGGGCAGCGTAGCGGTGGGGACCTGAAGGACACAGAAAGCCCTGGATTTTCATCTTGCCTGAAACCTGCTGCTCAGCATGTCTGGACTTCCGAAGAATGGGCACTGAGACTGGACTATATAGTCTGAGAGAAGGAGGCAGGATTTGAGCAAACAGGAGGTACATCAAATGTCCACTGGGGGGCAGCAAAGGAGCAGGGAAGCAGCAGCTCTACAGGCTCCTTGGAGCAGAGCTGTCCAGATTGCTTATTCTTTCTCCAGAAGCCAGACCTGGGAGGCCCCTTGGTTGCAGGACCATCGCAAGCCCGCCGGGTGCTTTTGTGCAAGTCAGAGGAGGCTCTCATCCTTCTGGGGGATGCAGCCCTGGGCCAGGGTGTGGCTTGGTGAATGGAGCTTGGGGTGGATTTTAGTCTCCATCCATCAATTCCCTACACACCTGGCAAACCCGGAGACACTGTTGTGGTGGGGTGCTGAGAGCTGGGGGCACAGAGAGGTGCAGGGGGCAGCCGTGTTCCTGCCAGTGTGTGCCTTCTGCTACATTGCACTGGAGGTTTGAGTTCCAGGTGAGAGGTGACAGGCGCTCCACTAGAGGGCACCGCACTGCCACGTGTCAGTTGCTGGATCCTGCCTTACCAGCAGGCGGCAGGCTCCAGGTTCCATTAGCGGAGCTGGCTGAAGCCAGGGTGGGAGGGCAATGCCCTCTCTTTATCATAAAGGGCTGGCAGGTGAAGCTGGGGAGGGGTGGGTGGGATCCAGGAGGGTGTGCACAGCAGGCATGGGAGGAGAGGTTCCTGGCTCTGCAGGAGGGGGCACAGCTGGCACTATGGGTCAGCAGCGCAGAGGCCCGGTAACCTGTTGTTTTGGAGGCACAGAGAGAGAACTCAGTGAGTGTCTGGGTAGAGCCAGGATGAGAACCTGGGTGTCCTGGTTCTCAGTCAGTGCTCCTGCCTCCATAGCACTCCCTTGGGTTGATTCAGATCATGTCACACTCTGCCCAAATCCCTTTCTTGGAGATGCCCTGGGCTCGGCTCTCAAGGCCCTGCTTGACCTGGCCTAAGCCGGCCTCTGCAGCCACAACTCCTACTATCTCCCTGCCTCTTCCTCCTTCTGCTCTAGCAGCTGAGCTCCTTGCAGTTTCCTGGGGGAAGCCACATACCCTCACATCTCCGAGTCTGTGTGCTCTCTCCCCGCCTGCAATGCACTTCTCCTGTGTGGCCCACCTGGAAGTCCTTCTCGACACCTCCACCTCAGAGGCTGGGCTCCCCGCTTCCCTTGTCCTCCCACATATGGCCCTTTACACTGTGCTGGGTCTCCCCAGCAGACAGTGAGCTTGGTGAGGCCAAGTCTGCCTGGAACGCATC
>NW_011899800.1:2228-4084 GCF_000151845.1 Pteropus vampyrus | reverse complement strand
TTGATGTTGCATTTACATAAAGGTGGGAGGCAGATGCAGTGTGGCAGAAAGAGCTGCCCATATAGTGATTAGTGAAGATTCCGTTTCCTCTTACTAAACTTAGTAATCCAAGGCAAGTCATGAAGACACTCTGAGCCTCGGTTTCTTCGGCCATAAATTGGGATCCATATCGCTCCAAAGGGTTTTAGTGAGAAGGAAATATGGCCACAGAGCATAAGTGTTTTTTAACCTTAAGTCTCAATATATTGAGATAACCAGGAATGTCCACGGGTTTAGAATCTCCCACTGTCCTCATCAGGTCTTTCCCCAATCAGTCCATGGAATTTATAAGAACAGTTATCAGTGCTTTGATCTCCCTACAACCTTATCATGCCTCCCACTTTCTTCCTACCCGCTTTCACCTCACCCAGGCATGTGTCACTGACTCTTGGAAGAGAAAAATCAGGGAATGTCAAGAAGAGAGAGAAGCAGGATGCTCTGAAGAATGAAATAAATATTTATTAGGCTTCTACTATGTTTTAGACAGGCACTTTAGATACATTACTGCATCAGAATTCTCAACAGCCCTGTAACCTGGTGTTATTACTCCAATTTGATGGATGGAAAAACTGAAGCTCAGAGGGGTAGACGTCTTGTCCTTGGTCACACAGGAAGTTTATGTCAGAGATGGGCTTCAAATTCCAGTCAGCTTAACTTTATAGCCAGTACTGGTTTCACTGAGCAATTCTGTTTTCGGCAATGGCCGTAGACACCATCCAGTAAGTCTGAATCTCTTCTCCACACTTCTCACTTCCCTTTCTGATCTTCATTTTCTCTCTCTCCTACTATCTCTGTCAGTCTCTCTCTCTCTCTCTCTGAGATTTGGAGTAAGGGTAGGATTTTCTCATAAACATCATTGAATGGACAGTGGAAGGACTATGGGGTACCAGTCCCTGATGATTGGAAGGTGTTAAAATAAATCCTGGTGCCCCAAAGAGGCTGTTCACCTCTGATTTCCCAAAGAGTTGTAATTCTGTAGAATATCAATTCTCTTACCTGCACCAGCAATTTATTTCATTATCTATAATAAGCAGTAATGACATTTCTTAATTGCACTCCATAAAAATCTCAATTATCACGTTAGAATCAGATTAGATTAGACGAAGAGACAAATTTATACAAATGAAAAAAACTTCACTCTTCAAATGAATCTTCTATTATTTTTTTCAGAGATGCCATATACTCTGTGAATCATTTTCCTCATTTCACATGCAAGTCAGAACCAAGTGGAATGAACTAGATTAGATGAGGTAGAAGTATGTCAGCGAAGAGAGCTGCGTGAAGAAATATTCTCTGGGCCATGAAGAACTCAACATCATGAGGCATTTTTACCTCTATTCAAAATTGAAAACTAGATCCGAGTTCCCTTTAGAGGTAAAATGAAAGGCATATCCCTTACGCTGCCATGAAATTCTTTCCAGGCCTGCAGAGTTTGTCCACAAAACCTGGCCCTGCCTCTTACTGAGCCTTACAACACCATCATCTGATGCAGGACTTGCCATAAATTGACACCTTCTGCTGGGTTTGGAAACTCTAAGATGCCATATAATTAAGTCCTTTTGCATTTTAGGGTCGAACAATAAACCCGTCTTGGCTCCCTCTGTTTTCTTTGCTGTAATTTTTAGTTTCCGTGATGCTTACTATTTAGTGTTTCACAGTTTTCAAAGCACTGTTCCACATTAGTTTCCTCTTGCTGCTGTAACTAATCACCACAAACTGAACGGCTTAAAACAACATGGATTTATTATAGTTCTGGATGTCAGAGTCCAGTGGTTTCACTGGGCTAAAATCAGGATGTCAGCAGCACTGTGTTCCTT
>NW_011899800.1:0-313 GCF_000151845.1 Pteropus vampyrus | reverse complement strand
TTTTCTTTTCTTCTTTTGGTCACTGTAATTATCAAGAACTTAGGGGCTTGTAGTAGAAACACTTGTGCTACCCACATCTGCTTCTCCTCTCTTTTCCCTGGACACTCAAGAAAACTGCATTTCCCAGCCTCCCTGCATTTAGGTGGAACCATGTGACAACTTTTAGCCAATGAGATTGGCGTGGGAGAATATTCTCCAAGTCTTTGGAATCCCACTGCACTGTCCCTCTGCGTAGAGTTCTAGCATGCTCGAGTCTTAACATTCATTCTCTTCTGTGCTATCTCTATACTCTTGGTTAAGAAGGACCGTCTTT
>NW_011899799.1:2376-4848 GCF_000151845.1 Pteropus vampyrus | reverse complement strand
CCCTTGAGATAAGGCTTTAGTCAGGAGGAAGTAGATGCCCCTCTGTGGGCACCTGCTATTTTCAGCAGCCCAGTTCAATTTCTTCTTGTGGGACAGAATCTCCATTTTCCTTTGGGGAACTCCTCAACTTTCAGTCCATGTGGTATAAGCAGAGCACATGTCATTCTCCAGCCCTTCATATGGGCACATGACCCAGCCCTGGCCAATCAGATTTTGCTGTTCCAGGCCACAGTGATTGGTTCAGGAAAGAGCACATGACTCAATTTGGGCCAATGAGGATGAGGCCTGAAACTCCTGATGGGATGCGCTTAGTTGGGAGCTGGGGAGGGGCATGCTCTTTCTACTGGGTTTGCTAAGCTGCTAAGAAGGAGAGCCTGGAGTTACTGGTGGCTGCCTTTGTACCATTTGGAAAAGAAACAAAGCAGCTGAAGGAAGAGCCAAGAGACAGAGAGAAACAAATCTCTAATAGAATAATTAGAGCCCTGGGTAGGCAGCACCCTGGGATCAGGTTCATCAGCCTGAACCAATGGCATCCTCATACCTACTTCCCCCCAACCTAGTGTTGCCAGATAAAATACAGGAAATTTGCATTCAGATAAACAGCAAATAATTTTTTTAGTGTAAGTATATCCCAGGCGTTTTACTTATACTAAGAAAAAATTATTTACTGATTATCTGAAATTCAAATTTAACCAGGTATTCCATATTTTTATTTGTTAAATCTTGCAAAAACTATCCTCCTGACCCATAGGTAGTCCATCTCCTTCTAAGGCCACTCAGAGGCCAGGGTACTGTGTCCTCTGTCCCTCCACCTCTGTCCCTCCACACAAGGATTTTTAATAATTTATTCAGTTCGTAGTCATAGTTATTTATTATCCCCTTTTACAGATGAGAAACCTGAGAGTCAGAAAAGTTAACTAAGTTGCCACAAATACAAAAATAGTAGAGTCCAAATACAAAATAAATGGTAGAATTCCATCGCTGACACTGAACCCAGTGATCTGCCCATTACACCATAGCTGCCTGAGGTGGTAGCTAAGACCTTGACCACTTTCACCTTAACCCCATTATAGTCATCATCCACAGGCACCTTAGCCCCAACAGGAGGCTCCCAGTGTCATCTGCATGCTAGTGGCATGATGGGTAGAGCCCTGGACTGTGGGTAAGAACACTGGGCTGAATCAGACTTTGCTTTTTAGCACTAGAGTGACACAAGGCCAATGGCTTCCTGGGGTGGGCAGCTCTTATTTGTCTGCAGGAGCCCTCTGTTGATTAGGGCATCCTCACCTGATTCTACAGCTCAAGGGGGACAGTCTCAGTGCCCTATGTATCCCTGAATGATAGAAGTGTGCATGGGATCAACAACTACAAATCAAGGAACCCCATACCCTGGTCCACAGTGATCGTTTCGAGAACTGGGCATATAACCCAGGCAGAGCAGTTCAGAGTCCCTTCATGAGATTTGCTATGCAGATGCCGAAAAAGATCCATACAGGGTATCTCCTCCTCAGGATTCCAAGCTGTCAGCACCTGCATGCCCTCAGGCTTCTAGTGGGTATCTTTTGCACCAGAGGGAGAAAGCCTACTTGAGAATGAAGCCATACAGAGGAAAGCAGAAGCAGGTAGTGGAAGAGACAATGATACAGAGCCCCTGGATCCAGCCATGCCTGAAGCCAGTGACCCCTGGAATTCCTGTTTACAGGTAAGCAGGGCAGTAGCTATGTGGGCTTCTGAAACCCAGACCTTAGGAAATTTAAGCCAGAGGTAAGGAATACCAGGACCTGACTGCTTTAGGGGAAATGGTGTTTTAAATAGAAATATGAAATCTTTATTTTCAAAGTAGTAATATATTTATTTTTAATTTCTCCAACTGGGAATTTTGTCAAAGATGGGGTTTTCTTGTTTATTGTTTTAGTTTAACTGCTTCTTTTTCCCAGCATGGAGAATTTCGAAAGCCAAATGTTGAGGTAGAGAGGGACCTGGAGCTGAAGAAGAGAGCTACTCCAGGAAAGAAGGGGCTCAGTGCCCTGGGCTCACCTGCTGCAGGCCAGGTGAGGCGGGATGCATAAAATAGACTGGGGATAAGGATGCTATGTCCTCTGTTCCTGGCTCCTGGGTAACCAGTGCCTTCTAAAACTCTCTTCTCTCAGAAAAGATAGGATTCCAGTTATTTTCACAGTTTCAATTAAAATAGAACAACCCAACTCCCTTCTCGTCCAGGTATTGAGTCTGATCTCCAGCTGTAGTCAAAGGTGTTAACACCTGGAAAAGCAATATCAAGCCTCAGATTTGGTTGTGGAATTGGTTTTTTCAGATGAAGAGAACTTTCCTCTGGAATCTTTGGGCCAATGTTTCTCAGGATGTGGCCTGTGGACAACCTGCCACACAGCTACCCGGGGAGGTGTTCACTTCCAGGCAGACTCTCGGGCCCTACCTCACTAACACCTACTGAATCAGAATCTTTCACGTAGG
>NW_011899799.1:0-2326 GCF_000151845.1 Pteropus vampyrus | reverse complement strand
AAGGCCACTCAGAGGCCAGGGTACTGTGTCCTCTGTCCCTCCACCTCTGTCCCTCCACACAAGGATTTTTAATAATTTATTCAGTTCGTAGTCATAGTTATTTATTATCCCCTTTTACAGATGAGAAACCTGAGAGTCAGAAAAGTTAACTAAGTTGCCACAAATACAAAAATAGTAGAGTCCAAATACAAAATAAATGGTAGAATTCCATCGCTGACACTGAACCCAGTGATCTGCCCATTACACCATAGCTGCCTGAGGTGGTAGCTAAGACCTTGACCACTTTCACCTTAACCCCATTATAGTCATCATCCACAGGCACCTTAGCCCCAACAGGAGGCTCCCAGTGTCATCTGCATGCTAGTGGCATGATGGGTAGAGCCCTGGACTGTGGGTAAGAACACTGGGCTGAATCAGACTTTGCTTTTTAGCACTAGAGTGACACAAGGCCAATGGCTTCCTGGGGTGGGCAGCTCTTATTTGTCTGCAGGAGCCCTCTGTTGATTAGGGCATCCTCACCTGATTCTACAGCTCAAGGGGGACAGTCTCAGTGCCCTATGTATCCCTGAATGATAGAAGTGTGCATGGGATCAACAACTACAAATCAAGGAACCCCATACCCTGGTCCACAGTGATCGTTTCGAGAACTGGGCATATAACCCAGGCAGAGCAGTTCAGAGTCCCTTCATGAGATTTGCTATGCAGATGCCGAAAAAGATCCATACAGGGTATCTCCTCCTCAGGATTCCAAGCTGTCAGCACCTGCATGCCCTCAGGCTTCTAGTGGGTATCTTTTGCACCAGAGGGAGAAAGCCTACTTGAGAATGAAGCCATACAGAGGAAAGCAGAAGCAGGTAGTGGAAGAGACAATGATACAGAGCCCCTGGATCCAGCCATGCCTGAAGCCAGTGACCCCTGGAATTCCTGTTTACAGGTAAGCAGGGCAGTAGCTATGTGGGCTTCTGAAACCCAGACCTTAGGAAATTTAAGCCAGAGGTAAGGAATACCAGGACCTGACTGCTTTAGGGGAAATGGTGTTTTAAATAGAAATATGAAATCTTTATTTTCAAAGTAGTAATATATTTATTTTTAATTTCTCCAACTGGGAATTTTGTCAAAGATGGGGTTTTCTTGTTTATTGTTTTAGTTTAACTGCTTCTTTTTCCCAGCATGGAGAATTTCGAAAGCCAAATGTTGAGGTAGAGAGGGACCTGGAGCTGAAGAAGAGAGCTACTCCAGGAAAGAAGGGGCTCAGTGCCCTGGGCTCACCTGCTGCAGGCCAGGTGAGGCGGGATGCATAAAATAGACTGGGGATAAGGATGCTATGTCCTCTGTTCCTGGCTCCTGGGTAACCAGTGCCTTCTAAAACTCTCTTCTCTCAGAAAAGATAGGATTCCAGTTATTTTCACAGTTTCAATTAAAATAGAACAACCCAACTCCCTTCTCGTCCAGGTATTGAGTCTGATCTCCAGCTGTAGTCAAAGGTGTTAACACCTGGAAAAGCAATATCAAGCCTCAGATTTGGTTGTGGAATTGGTTTTTTCAGATGAAGAGAACTTTCCTCTGGAATCTTTGGGCCAATGTTTCTCAGGATGTGGCCTGTGGACAACCTGCCACACAGCTACCCGGGGAGGTGTTCACTTCCAGGCAGACTCTCGGGCCCTACCTCACTAACACCTACTGAATCAGAATCTTTCACGTAGGTCCAGGAGTCTGCATTACAATCAGTGCCCCCAAGTGACTCTTAGCACAAAGTTTGAGACCCGCTAACTGAAGCCGGGAGGCAGCCTATCCCTACCTCGGTCTACACTGCCCTGGCAGAGGTTAACATGGAGGATGGAAGTAAAATCTGGAGTGATTACGTGAGCATGGAAGTCCTAGGAACCATGAGGCTTGGAAACAGCCACGTTCTCTCTATCACACAGTTTTAAGATCCCAATCAGAATGTGCCTAATCAGAGCTATCTGAGAATTAAGTACCAATGCCTGTAGGGCAGAGTCTGAGCTTGGTTCGGGCTCTGACACCAACTGACTGTGCGGTCCTGGACAAGTGACTTCCCCTTGCTGGATCCCAGTTTCCAGCTTGTCAAATGAGGATGTTGGACTACATCAGTCACTGTCAAAGTCTTTTTTAAGCAGCAAAATTTTTTCTCTGGTGAAGCCTGACTTGCATCCTGATATGTAAAGACGACCTACTCTAGCTGAAGGGCTGACTCAGTTAGCTGGCGAGTTCAGCTGATAGTAGCCTCTCTCTTTCTATCTCTATCTCTATCTCTGTGTCTCCCCACCATCTGATGCAGGCATTCCAGGGCTGATCTGATACTCTA
>NW_011899798.1:2276-3170 GCF_000151845.1 Pteropus vampyrus | reverse complement strand
ATACATAGCAGGATAGTATATAATCATTCAAAATTATGGTTTTGAGCAGTTGTTAACAGCACTAAAAACTCCCTTTAGTACTGCTGGGGGAAGTTGGGGCAGGAGGAGAGAAGACCATACATGAAAGAAGATATACAAATGGCCAATAAGCACATGAAAAGATGCTTAATATCACTAAGCATTAGGGAACTGCAAATCAAAACCACACTTCACACCCACTAGGATGAAGGAAGGATGAAGGAAGGAAAAAAAGAAGGGAGGGAGGAAGGAAAAGGGAGGGAGGGAGGAAGGAAAAGGGGGGGAGGGAGGAAGCAAAAGGGGAGGAGGGAGGAAGGAAAAGGGGAGGAGGGAGGAAGGAAAAGGGAGCGGGGAGGGAGGGAGAAAAAAAGTATTGGTGAGGATGTGGAGAAACTGGAGCCTTTGTGCACTGTTGGAAGGAATGTAAAATGGTGCACTGCTGTGTGTGTGCTGGGGGTGCTCCTCAAAAATTAAACAAAGAATTACCATATGAATCACCAATTCCACTTCTGGGTATATACCCCTAAAAATTGAAAGCAAAGTTTAAAGAGATATTTGTATACCCATATTCATAGCAGCATTATTCACAACGGCCCAAAGATGGAAATAACACAAATGTCCATAGATGGAGGAATGGATAAACAAATGTGGTATACATACAATGGAATATTATTTATTCTTAAAAAGGAATAAAATTCTGATACTTGCTTCAACACAAATGAACCTTGAAGACATTATCCTAAGTGAAATGAGCCAGACACAAAAAGACAAATGCTGTATGATTCCACTTATACAAAATACCTAGAATAGTCAATTTTATAGAGAAAGAAATTAAATGGTGGTTGCCAGGGACTAGGAAGGTAAGGGAATCATAAA
>NW_011899798.1:0-341 GCF_000151845.1 Pteropus vampyrus | reverse complement strand
AGATACAAAAAATATTTCAAACCAAATCATTAATCTGTTCCACAAAATAGAAATAATTGTGTTGCTATGCATTTTAATATAGAAGCCTTTCATTGCGAAAAAATGTAATCATAAAACAAACTATGCCCAGGTAATTTTCAAAACGTACCAAGTAATTTTTCAAAAATGAAAATGGAAAAAAGGGCATCAAAACCATAAATAATGTCAGCTGTAACATTATAATAAAAAATGACTCATTGATACTCGCAATGCTGCTAGCCAAATTCTATTACAAACTTTAACATCAATTTCTAATCACAGAAAAAGTTAAAGAAATAAAGTGCATTACAAAATTTAGAAGT
>NW_011899797.1:4103-6316 GCF_000151845.1 Pteropus vampyrus | reverse complement strand
TGGCCCTGAGAGGGAGGAAGGGGGCTGGGCAAGGGTTGGGGTGGTCCCAGAGAGGATTCCCCACTAGGATTCCCCATGTGGCCTGATGCACAAAACAGGTGGTGAGGATCAGTAAGCTCCAGAGGAGTGTGCCACGCCTGGCTGGGCACTGGGCCCTGTGCCAGCACGTGGGCTCCAGAGCCAGGCCGACGAGGTCGTAGCCCAGGGACATCGGCCTCCAGCTCCCACCCAATCTGGGGAGGCCTCTCTGAGGAAGAGGAGTGAGAGCATGCCAGCAAGAGGAGGCTGGAGAAGAACATTCTAGAGCGGGAAGAGCAAATCTGAGGCAGGGAAGGGCTGCATGTGTTCTGGGATGGGGCAGAGGCGAGTGGAAGCCTCAGGGAGAAGGGACATCCTCTACAGCGGGGACGGTAAACCAGGGTCCAGGGACAAACCGGGCCCATGGCCACACCTCCAGCTGTCAGTAGAAGATGCTGCCAGGCCTGCCCGCCCCCTCTCCCCCCCGCCGGCAGCGCACAGCATGCAGAGCGCAGCAAGTGCCCCGGACGGCTGACTGTGGCTTCTCGCCGTGGCCTGCTCTGCACCCCGGACCCCCCGCCACCGCCACTGTCTCTCTGCTCCTCTGGCTATGGCCCAAAGGCCCCAATGCACGCAGTGCCTGGCCCGTTCCAGCCTGAGCCTCCAGGTGGGTGCCTGGGCTGAAGACAGACCGAATATCAAAGAAGTCGAAAGTAGAGGCCAGCTGAGAACTGAGTTTATGAATTCCTGTAGCGTTCTGAGCTCAACACCTGACTTTTGAGAAAAATTACAGTAAAATACAGATAACGTAAAACCCCCATCCCAACCACTTCAAGCGCACAGCTCGTTGTGTTAAGTAGACTCTCATCATCTTGCAGCTGTCACCACCATCCGTCTCCAGAACTTTCTCCTCTTCTCAAACTGAAAGTGTCCCTTGACTCCCTATTCCCCCCACGCCTCCGTCGGCTCCTCAAGAAGTCACACACACAGCCACGTGGCCCAGCAACTCCATACCGAGGTTTACGCCCAGGAGATCAGAAAGAGATTCACAGAGACCAGCGAATGTTCCCACCAGTGTTACCCACAATCATCAAAAAGAGAAACCACCCCAGTGTCTAGCAAAAGGTAAGACACACAAGACGTGGTCCAGCCATACGGTGGAATATTCAGCAGAAAAGGGAGTTCTCACGTCTGCTATGACATGGATGAACCTTGAGAATATGACACTCAGTGAAACAAGCCAGACACAAAAAGATGCACCCTGTGTGCTGTCACTCACAGAAGGTCTCTAGAGAAGCCAAATCCACAGAGACAGAGTAGAGTAGAGAAACCAACTGCCCTTTTAAAACACGGTCCCTGGGGAAAGTACCGGCTCAGAGTCACCAGGCAGGGAACCGATCAGGGCTGACAGCACTCACGCCCCGCGGTGAGGGGCTGCGCTGTGGGATACTAGGTGCGTCTGCCAAGGCTCTGCTTTACACCCCCAAATGGCCCCGTTGCGGAGACCAAGCTCACCGTGTGGCTGAAGCAGCACCTCAAGCTTGCTGGGACTTTGTCCCTCGCCTGCCACGACAGGACACACAAGGATGCCTTGGTGTGGCTCCGGCCAGAAGCTGAACACCTGGCCAAAGTGCGTGATGCAACCACCAGTCCCTGTGCTGTGTCCTTGCCACACCCACCACTAGCAGGCGGCACGCTTCACCTTGCGCTCCCCAGAGCAGCGCCGTGAGCTGGATGCCCGGAGCACCCCTCGTGCAAAGGAGGATGAAGACGGAGCGAGCGGCAGCAACACCCCTCCCTCCACGGAACTGGACACCCACGGCCCTCCCTCCACGGCCTGGCTCCTCTGAGCCTGCGCCAGCTCAGAGCCTCGAGCCATGCTGTCCCCCACCCTGGCAGGCAGCAGGCCTCTTCCTCTGGGGAGAAACTGGGGCTGCAGTGCCTCAGTTCCGTCCTGGCTTAAACCTCTGGGATCAGCGGCCCCATCTTGGCTACAGGCTTCCTGCTCCCTCCACCTGCCTGGCCCCAGCAGAGGTCCCAGATGCATTTCTGTCCATTGTGGCCATAGGACAGTCTCCAGCAAGGGCCGACACTGCCTCCTTCCTTCTGGCCTCCCTCACTTCCCCTGGGCCAGGGCCCCTCCCCATGCTCTTCCTCCCCTGCGCCCCCAGCCCGGCCTATCTGGCTCAAAGTCC
>NW_011899797.1:0-691 GCF_000151845.1 Pteropus vampyrus | reverse complement strand
TGTCCCTTCTGCAGGGTACTGTCACTGGAAGCCTCACCCACCACTGAGCCAGCCCTGAAGGGGGGCCTCCTCTTCCTCCCAGTGGTTTCCGGAATGAGACAGGAAGCTCACCTTCTGCCACTGTCTCAGACGAGCCTCAACCTGCTCCCCTGGGAAATGGGAATGCCCCCAGTACGTGAGAGTGATGAGGTCCCCATTCGGCTAGGGTTGGCATGACCACTCACAACCACTGGGGGCTGCCCCGCCATGTACTCCGCATGTGTACCTCCAAGAGCAAAGCCACCTTGGGCACCGATGGGGCAGGGCCCTGGCTTTCAACCTGGCTGTCTGGTGGCCTGCTGCACCCTCCTGAGGAGGCAGTCCCTGCCACCCCTGGCTACCCGACCTCATCTGTCTTGTAAGGCTCACGTGGTTCCTGCTTGCCAGATACTCAGCAAAGACAGCTCACTCAAAGTATAATCCAGTGCTTCTTGCCAGGGCGACTCTGCCCTAAGGGGCACTGGGCAACATCTGGGAGCACCTGTGGTCAGAACAGCAAGTGCTCCTGGCATCGAGTGGGTGGGGGCCAGGGGTGCTGCTTGACCCCCGCAATGCTTAGGACGGCCCCAGAGTGACCCAATGTCAGTGGTGCTGAGAGAGACCAGGCCAGGGCCAGGCCACAGAGCCTGCCTGCAGACAGACGATGACACCT
>NW_011899796.1:4795-5201 GCF_000151845.1 Pteropus vampyrus | reverse complement strand
TTTCTTTCACCACATATTTGACCTCTTTTACCCCATCTACTTCCCTCCTCACCCCTTACTCTCTGGTAACCACTAATCTATTGTCCATATCCATGTGTCTCTGTTTATTTGTCCTGTTCATTTGTTGCTTTTAGGTTTATATCCCACATATAAGTGATACCTGTGATTTTCAACATTTTCTGTCTGGCTTATTTCACTTAACATGATTATCTCAAGGTCCGTTTACATTGCAAAAGGTATCTTTTTAAAGGCAGGTTAAGTATCTTCTGCTTATCCCAACAAGTTAGTTATAAATAAACCAGGCTTACCAAGCTTCATTCTTGATTATAATATAGATACTATTCTATTAGTTCTCATAAGTCAGTGGTCAGAGGAAATGGTTTATGGGTGTAGAATATTATTGTCC
>NW_011899796.1:0-1070 GCF_000151845.1 Pteropus vampyrus | reverse complement strand
ATTTTATAATGATCATTATAATGCCAAGATTAATTTATTAAGCATTCATCATGTGCCAGTCACTGTTCTATGTGTTCTACAGGGGTTGATTCCTCCTTTCTTTCTCTTGACAATCTTATCAGATACTGATATTATTCCTATTTTGTGGACGAGGACACTAAGGCTCGTAGAGGTTCAGTACTTTTTCTATAGTGTTACACAACTAGTAAGTCCAAGACCTGGGAATAGAACTAAGGAAGCAGTGATCTTAGCCACTGGGCAAGGAGATAGATGGTGGGCAGGATGAAGGTGGTGAGTGTTCAAGGTAGAAAAAAGCCCTTATGTACAGACATGGAGGTAAGAGAGAATATGGCCCAAAGGAGGGGTTACAAAATATATATTTTTTAGCATAGCTGGACCTGACAAGCTAGAGTTATGAAACAGTTTGATACTCAACTTGGGTACAAAATTGAGAGCTTCTAGGGCTTGGTATGCTTTTTTCCAGTAAGTGCTTGGAGAGCTTCACTGTCAGATGGGAACAGCTGATGGGACACCAGTTCCAGCTTAATTCCATCTGCTGATGTGCCTAAGAAAATTATCTTTCTGTTCCCAATGGGCAGGGGTGTGGAATCCCAAAATACTTGTAACTTGGAGTCTGATTTTAAGAGTCCAGGTTAGCAAAGACATCCTTTCCTAACAGAGAAGCTCTTGATTTTTGGTTAATTCCATTTGGCCTGTGCTTCCTCCTTATCACCTCCCCACCTCCTTCTCCAGAGAACATTTAGTTCCCCAAATTGAAAGCACCATTGTAGAAGGCAGGGTTCCCAACCAGGAAATTTTGAAACATAATGCTCCATCCAGCTCCCTCTGACAACACCAGGAGCTGTCAGCATGTGGTCCATTTGGGGAACTTTTTTTCTACTTCATGTAGCATTTTAAAAATGTAAGAGAGAGCAAGCCCAATGGAGAGGGAGGAGAAAGATGAAAGCCTTTTCTTCCTTGCATAATAAAGGCAAGACTCAAGAAGACTTGTTAAAAGAGGATAAGGCAAATTTTCCCCTCGATGTGTGGTTTTGATTTTTTCAGCACAG
>NW_011899795.1:1703-3403 GCF_000151845.1 Pteropus vampyrus | reverse complement strand
CTGCTACCCAGCACTGCAGCCACCACGGCCTTTGCCAGGAAAGGAAGTTGTCTCTGTTTTCTCCCTTGACCGCTGTCTGTCTCTGTCCCCCACCTTGACCACTGTCTGTCTCTGTCCCCCACCTCAGCGGTCAGAGCAGTGCTAAGGACAGATGGGAGGCCAGAGCCCTCGCCAGACCCGGCCTTGGCCCTGGGCCTGGGCATTGCCAGGTTGGGGACCCCACGTGCAGCCCCCAGGAGGGCTCTCCTGTGTAGGACTGTGCTCTGCTTCCCCCGGGCTCCACTCAGGCCATGGGTCTCAGCACTGGTCCTCAGGGCGACCGGCTGCTGCCCAGCACAGCTGGTCCCCTGGTGGCTCAGCGAGGGGACACAGACGGGCTCTTCACAGCGTGAGGCTGTTCCTCCCTGAGGAGCCGGTGGCTTCCCATCCCTGGACTAGACTGTGCGCGAGAGAGACGGGGCGAGGGCCGGGGGTGAGCGTGTGTGAGCGTGTGTGTGAGCGTGTGTGTGTGAGGGGGGAGGTGGGGAGCCAGCACAGAGGCAGCAGGAGGGAAGGAGCACGTGCTGCAGAGAAGCAGAGCCGTCGTCCCCAGGATTGGGGTTAAATGACCTGAACCGTGTGCGGCACCCAGTCAGGGCTTCGGGACAGATTTCTGCCATTCTGGAGGCGGAGAGGGAGGTGGATTCAGAGAGAGGAGGGACCACGGCGGGAGGAGGGAGGAACTCGTCCTGGAAACTCCAGCCGCCGAAGGAGGAGCTGCAGCGGGCGGCCCTGTCTGCCCGCTCTCCCTGCCCGCTCTCCCTGAGCAGCCGCTCTGCTCCGCACTCCCTGACACACCTTTAAATTTGTGCAATGCCGCCTTTGTTGTGTAAGGGAGAATCAGCTTCTGGATTTCCTGAAATACCTCGGCAGGTGCATAGAAAATCTGCCTGGCAACGGCTATTATCGAGGGGACAGGGACAATGGGGTCGGCAGTAGCCACTAGTCCCCTCTGCCCCCCACCTCACAGGTGCCTTGGCCCTGTGCCTTGGCACCCCCCACCCCAAATCATTTGAGTTTCACCCCATCTTTGGTAGGAGGGGAACTGCTTCCAGGTGTGTAGGATTAAGGGCAAGACCCACGTAGCCCATGGCCCCCTGGACAGGGAGGGGTCCTGGCTGCCCCCCAGGCCCTGAAAAGCCTTCCCCAGGCAGCTGCCCCAGAGACCGGTGGGAACCCCACCCCCCATCGCAACTAGAAGGTGTCCCCTCTTGTGATGGCTCTGAAGGGACAAGGCTATGGGGCCCCACGATGTCTGTGATGGTTCACACTCAGCCATCACGGGAGGACTTTCCTGCACGAGACTGACAGAGGCCAGCAGGAGCTGGACGGCAGCCTCCTACACACTGCTGTCCCCAGAACCGCCCCCACGCCTTGTGCCAACGATGGCTGCACCAACTGCACTTCACCTCTGCATCAGTTAAGAAGCAGATAGCCAGACCGAACACCTGTGCACCTGCCGTACCCTCTCAGGCCGCGGGGAGAGGCCTTAGGGAGAGAATTCCAGAGCCAGCTCGGCCTGGGCAAGGAGGACAGTGCGCAGCCCAGCGCGGGACTGAGGGAGGGTCCCTGGGGGCCAATTCACGGGCACAGCTCGCGAAGCTCGCCCAAGAAGTGCCACCGAAGGCCCCGCCCGGCAGAGCGTAAGTCTTGCGAGATAC
>NW_011899795.1:0-378 GCF_000151845.1 Pteropus vampyrus | reverse complement strand
ACAGGAAACCACGGCTCTGACCGCGGCCCCCGTGTGGACTTTCAGCACCTCCTGCCTCAGCCGGGACGGGCTGTGTGAACCCATCCTCCCCGTCCAGGGCGTTCTCACTGCTGGGAGCACGGTGGTCCAGGGAGGGCCCGGTGGAGGCGGGATTCTGGACAGGAAACGACGTTTTTGTGTGTGCAGTGCTCGCCTGTCCTGAGCAGCAATTATTATGTCATTATATGATCGCCGGCGATGATTACATACATAATTGTACGCAGCTATATCATTACATAGATCATTTGCATGGCATTTTACAGTTTTTTCAAAGCAACATCACGTACATCATAGCGTTTACTTCCCACAGCAGCCCTGGGACGTGGGAGGACAGGGCGT
>NW_011899794.1:5029-5353 GCF_000151845.1 Pteropus vampyrus | reverse complement strand
AATATAAAGCAGTGATGCCTTAACTTGTTTCAATATGTGGTTCTTATCTTTATATCCCAATTACTGAAGGGTGATCGATGGCTAGGTAATTAATCGCTGATTTCCTAGTAAGTGGAGAAACTGTATTTTTTAATACAACAACATAATTGTTATTTTCTCAGAAAGATAAGAAGGGAATTCTTTTCTATCTACAAAAAGGAACTGGAATGCCTTGGGCTAGTTACGTTTTACAATGTGAAGTGCTGCTGTGCTGATCATTTAGGGAGTTGGTTGCTTCTTTTCTCGTGATTTGTTTTTGGTAGGAGAGGAGAGGGAATAGCATAT
>NW_011899794.1:0-1809 GCF_000151845.1 Pteropus vampyrus | reverse complement strand
ATATACTCCTTGACATTTGGTCTAAATCCTATGCATCATGGTGTGTGTTCTCATTCAAATTCATATATTTGTGAATACCTGAAAGTTAGATAGGTACTGTTAGTGTTTTTCATCACACAGCCCACTCACCAATTATATCACCCCTCATCTCCCTCATCAGTGTGGATAGGACTCCTTATTCAGAGTATTAGTTTCTAGGGAGCATCTTTGCATTCTCAAATCTGTGGTCATTAGGTTATAATTCTAACAATCACATCTGCAAATTAGTTGGCATATGATACCTACTTGCTGACTGAGAACGTGACCATCCAGAGGGTTCAGCGTCTTACTCAGGCTCTTGCTCCTCAGGAAGGGCATGACATACAGAGCTCCTAGGCCTTTAGTCTTGTGGCCACAAAGCTCTGCTCAGAACTGCCTTTTCAGATCTCCAGGGTCCTGGTTAAAGCTGAGCAGCTTTCTTTCCACATTGCCTCAAGGAACACAGCTCAGGGAGCTGACTGGTTCAGGTGCTGTGAGTTTGGAGGCATGTGAGCTCAGCTGACTTCTCTGGGGCTGGTGTCTGTTTCTAAAATAAATATGAAGGGGAAAGTCTTCTCTTCACAGTCGGTGGTTTGGGTTAGAGTAGATGCAAGTAAGTACCTAATGCTGAATTTTAGCTGGGAAAAAGAGTAGGTATCCAAGGGTATTCGTACTTATTTGGTGTTTGTGCTGAGTTCTGTGCTTTATTGGAATTAGCTTTCTCTCTAGGAAATGATAGCAGTTGAGGACAATTCCTTTCCTGGTGATGAAGAGTCACCCTAAGATGTAAATGTAGCCTGAAAAGCTGATTGTGTTAGAATAATGGCACCTTATGCTAACATACACTTTTTGAGGGGTTTGGAGGGTGAAGGATTATTTATAAAAATATTCTCCATAATTAAAGTTGTAAAAAAATGAACAAATATCAGCTATGTTCAAATGAAGGACTGGGCATCTAAACGAAGTGCCCAAAGTCTAAGAACTGACTTAGAGGCAAGATGTGGCCCATGTGGCCTTGTGCCATGGAAGGTCACATTGAGAAAGAATGTTATTCTCTTTCTAAACTTGAACCTTAGAGATTTAGATGCATTCCGAACTCTTTGGCAGTTTATTAAAGAGCAGTCTCATTACATATATATATATTACTATGGGACTTTTCTTGTGGTCAAGAGTTTCATAGATTTAATGTGTGCTTTGAGTGACAGTTCTTGACTTTTCTTGTGGTTCATGTGTCTTTTCAAAGCTCAAGGGCTGATCTTGTTCTGCTAACTATAGAAATAGTACTGGCAGGTAAACACATATAAATTGTGCATATATGTAGTACCTGAGGCCATTATAAGAAAGGCTCTGCCCCACAACATCATGAAGTAAGTGCTTACTACTTACTGTACCTGCTCTACTGATGAAAAGTCTGAACCTTACAAAGTTTGATTTGCCCTAGGTCACACTGACAATAAATGGTGCAAACTGGAGTTGAACCCAGCTATAACCTTTTGATAACTAAGACTTAAGCAGATAAAATCCATTGGAAGAATGAAAACATAGTGAAGCTAACTGCTCAACTCAAGTGTTCAATGATTTAACCTTTACTTAAAAAGTTTCTGGTTTAACTGAGAACTACCCCCTCACATTCTCAAGATCCCTTTAATAGTGGAGGAATATCACACTGGAAGCCATTTTTTTTTCACAATTGTTTACATGCTTTAGTTCTCCTCTCTGACCATTTTAAAAAAGGCTAAAGAGAGCCTGGTTAGTACTTGGATGGGAGACCACCTAGGAAGACTGGGTGCT
>NW_011899793.1:2816-3174 GCF_000151845.1 Pteropus vampyrus | reverse complement strand
TAGAACTAATAATCCTTTGTTGCTCTTGTGACATGAATTAAATTCAGGCATAAAGAGAAACAACAAAGTTAAACTGGGTTTCTGAAAAACACTTTTCATGCTCTACATCACATGTAAATTTTCAGCGAGTTTCATAGGCATTCACACCTGTAACTGAACTGCAGCTCCTTCAAATGTTAATGTGAGTGAGGTTTTTCTTTTCTTGAAACAAAACACTTGCAATGCTTTAGGCACATATACAGCAGTTTGTTCTTGAGATAAATTCTGATTAAAGTTTCTTCAATGAAATTATTAAATGTGATCTCGTGGGTGATAAATTGGATGAAAAAAATTTTCAGGCTCGTGATCAATTTGAGAG
>NW_011899793.1:0-1401 GCF_000151845.1 Pteropus vampyrus | reverse complement strand
CTAGAGGGATGGAAGTGTGATCACTGACGTGGGCAGTGGGGTGGAGGTGGAATCCAGAGCGGGAGGGAAAGGTTTGACCTGAAAGGCAGCCCCTTCGTTCTATGGACAATGCCTTATGCAGACTGGTGAACAAAATAAATTTAGTTTTGAAACCCATTGTCTTATGTCGAACCACTGAGAACATTCCTGCCCAGCAGCAAGGTGGGAGAGGAAGGAGCTCCATCTCTCCGAACTAAAGCCCTGGCTGGCTGTCTCTGTCAGCCTCCTCCCAGTGGCAATAAGATCCTTGAATGACTTCTTGGTGACAGAACTTCATTTTGAGTGAGTAATCAGGTTCAGGGATATCCCAACCCAACCTGAGTTTCAAATAGGAGAGTTGTACTCATTTTATTTTGGAAGCTGCTCTTAGTGGAAAGTTAGGCCAATGTATCACTGGCAAGTTCTGAAGGTTCCGGAGGTCTGACCTCTGAATTTGGCTGCACCTGGCTGGTGTCCTTCTGTGCCCGTAGTGCCACCTGTTTCTTTGTGAACCTGTGAGAAGCATTCGCAAGGTGAGAGCCCACAAGCTGGCATCCAGGGCAGCACAGGCACAGTCAGAAACAGCACCCTTGTGGAAATGTGAGCCGCAGACATCATTTTAAATGTTCTAGTAGCTGCACTAAAAAGGTACAAGGGAACAGGTGAGATTAATTCTGATAAAATATTTTATTTAACCCATTTCTAAAATGTTACTATTTTAACATGTAATCAATATTTCACATTCTTTTTTTGTACTAAGTCTTCAAAATATGTGGGTTTTTTGTTTTGTTTTGCTTCGTTTGTTTGTTTTTACCTCAGTACATTGGATTTTGAACTAGCTACATTCCAGGTGCTCAGTGGGTACACTGGTGAGTGGCTTCCATATTGCAGAGCACAGTTCTAGAATTCAAGGGGACCCTGCTGTTTTTGTTGTTCTGGCTTCTTAAAGGCTCTTGATTTCCTGGAGCAAGCCTGGGGTCCTCTGTGGCCTTAGATGCTTCTTAGAGCCCACAGAGGGTTAGGTCAAACGGAGGGCTTCCTGGGATGTCTTCAGTAGCCCCAGCTTGAACTGAAATCATCTATATAATTCAAGCAGATGGACCCTATAAATGGCCTCAAAGTCCAGGAAAGAGAACACCATTCTTTCAGCTTATAAGTTCAATGATTATATTAGTTATATTATTTTTCTCTGAGGTAAATATGATTGCAATGATAACCTCAGTTTGAAATCCCATTTTTCCACTTACTAGCTCTTGGAAAAGTTATTTCACCTCTAAGTCTTGATTTCCTCAGAGTGAAATGGGTATAATAACATTACCTTTTAAGGTTGTTTCGAGGATTGAATGAACTAATTCATTCCAAGTGCTTAGAACAATTATTGGC
>NW_011899792.1:3106-5493 GCF_000151845.1 Pteropus vampyrus | reverse complement strand
GGGGTTAGTTCCAATCAGAGCCGATGACGATTTCTCAGATGAAGTTGACTATTTTTCAAGTGGGCTTTGAAAGTGGAAGATGCTCAGTTATTTTTCTCTTAAAATATTTATTGTTATTATAAGCATAATACTTTCTCGTTAGAGAAAAAATGTAGACAAGTAGAAGACAAAAAGTAAAATCTCATAAACGAGTCAGCCAGTGGAAATCTCTATTTGCGTTCTAGTGTATATTTTATTCCAGTCTTGTTTTCCTCTTTTTTTTCCCATAACTGAAACTATCATCTCTCTATTGTATATATTTTAATTTTAATTAATGCTATATAATACACAATTTTTAATATTCACAACTCTTGAACGACATTTTTAACAACTACATCTAGTTCATCACCTGGATACTTCATAATTTACCTGATCATTTTAAAATTATTTACTATTTACATTAGCAAAATCTTCATTATTATGAATAACGAGTCGGGAGAGATCTTTTCATAAAATTATTTGCATTTGGATTATTTCCTTAGAATTACACATGAAAATAAAATTACTTAGTCCATCGAAGGAAAAGAGGAAAGACACAGAGAATCCCAGGCTTTGAAAGATTTGCAGAACCAAATTTCTGGCTACATCTTGAATGGAACTATGGGATATGGTCCTGTCTGTGGTGGTAGTTATGGAAAGAGTTATGGTGACTTGAGCATGATGATAGTTGTTGTCATGGCGATGACGGGATGATGCTGGTGGAGGTTGGGGTGATGGTAGTGGAGATAAGGTGACCGTGGTGATGGGTGTGGTCACTTGGTAAAGGTGGTCACAATGGCAGTGATGATACTGGTGAAGGTGGTTTTGGTGCCACTGGTGGTGCTATACGTTTTCTCACTGGCAACGTGGCAGTCAATAGGACTAAGAGAAAGCTTTCTTTGACTTCTTACATTACACCAAATTTCAGTTTAGTTAAAAATATTTTGTCAATAATACACATTGTTGGAATAGAAGGAGTCCTTTATTAGACAGGATTACAATAACAATTTGGTTAAGAGGATTCCTGGATAGCTTTCACAAAAGGTAGGCTGTGTGCAAAGCTATACTCTGCCTTCATAGATGGCATTGGCTCAGTCGCGCTTCTGAATATGTGCTTGCAAAATCACATGTTCTAAGGAGAAAATATTTTGATTAAATTTTAATACGGGTTAGCTCAACAACTATACATTAATCAGCCTTTGTATCCCCTCTGCAGGACATATAATTGTCCAGGATATGCATCTTCTTATTTCGCGTATTTCACCCATGAGCTGAATCCAGCCCACTGCCTGTTTCTGTATGGTTTTTATATTGTTTCAGTACTAATAAAAAATAAAAAGAGTAATAATATTTTGACACCTGAAAATTATATGGAATTCAAATAGTGTTCATAAAAAAAGTTTACTGGAGCATGGCCATACTCATTCAATGAAGTACCATCGGTGGCTGTTATTGTGCTACGGTGACAGAGTTGAGTGTTTGTGACAGAAACCACATGCCCACAAAGCCCGAGATATTTACTGACTGGTCCTTTACAGAGTGACTCTGCCAACCCCTGCATTAGACCTTTCCCTGGTAAACAGGATGCGTTTGGAGATCCAGGCGTGGGTTTATGTCATAACCTGGATAGAACATTGGCTCTGGTCTAAGTTCTGGTACTTACTGCTTATGTGGATGCAATCTCTGACCTGGGAAAATAACTTTTGCATCACTGCTGGGACCAGCAACATTTAAAGATGATGATTATTATGGAAATTCAGGGCGTGAGGTCTTACCTAATCGAGTTAAACTTAAACTTTTGTCTTGAGCTTCCTGGTAGCTAGATCAAAAGGGACAAGAGGTTCATGACCCTTACGTTCCAAATGGAGTAAATGTCTTCAGGCAGAACACAGTCGTGTCTGGCCTTACACCCTAAAAGAGATGATTCTCCCACGAGATTTCATAAAGGCGCATGTGCCGGGCCTCCACAATACTTCCCAGTATGTACATCAGCAGGGCTGTTGCCCTTTCCTCAGAGAAAGCTGGGGTCAAAAGGTCAAAGGCCATTTGGTAAAAGCAATTCCGTGAGTTGGGCAAAGCAGTATAGATGAAGAACCAAGCGCCTATAATTCCATTTGCTCGAGAGATAAACTCAAAAAGATAGATTGCCTGTGAGTCTTTTGGAAACGCCGCCATAACTATGATCCTCTTAGACGGTTTTTAAAAAGTGTGCTCTCTCTTTCTTCACATCATCAGGCCCTAAAAGCCTCAGCGATGGGCCGTGGGACTGAGGGAGGAGTGGGCTTCAAAGGGGAGAAACCCAGCGTCTCCATCGGTGAGCGTTTAACCCAACACACAGGCTGGGCCTCAGAAACGCAAATAAATCATAA
>NW_011899792.1:0-1861 GCF_000151845.1 Pteropus vampyrus | reverse complement strand
TATCTATCTATCTATCTATCTATCTATCTATCTATCTATCTATCTATCTATCTATCTTTCTATCTATCTAATTATCTATCCATTTATCCATTCACCCATCCAGTAATCCATAGAGATTGTGGTTAATGTTGACATAAGAAATCTGAGTAAAGGGCTTACAGATATTCTTTGTATTATTCTTGTAACTTTTCTATATGTCCAAATATATACATTTTTTTAATCAGAGAAAGGAGAAAGAAAGGGAGGGAGGAAGGGAGGAACAACCTGGCTCTCTCATCAGCATTCCCCATAAAGGTCACTGGGCTCTGTGAGAAGGGCTTGGGCAGGAATCATCTGCCTGGTGAGGACCCCGTGACCTGAGCCTTGACTCATAGGGTGTTGAGCTCAAGAGATCGTACATGAGATAGCCTTGGCCTTGGAGTTATGCGGCCAGGAGTCTGCCCCCAGCCCTGTTACCAAGAAGCTGGGCGGCCCAGAGTACCCACCAATCTTCCCAGGTTTTCCGTTGCCTCTCTATAGTTAGGGTTGAACTTGAGCATTAGAATCTGAGCGCGAATAACTGAAGGGGTCGGGGCAGATGCTTAATGCGCTGGGTTACCGTACTTGCCGAAATCAAAAGAGAGGGGCAGCATGGGGAGGAGGGGTGAGCATCAGACTCAAAGCCAGAACACCAGGGTTTGCGTCCTGACTCCGGCAGGGACCGACTGTGCCGTTTTGGAAAACCAGGTCACCTCTGTGAGCCTCAGCGTCTGTATCTCTGGAAGGAAGGTACAGACCCCGGCCTGTGCACGCCCACTCAACAGTCACTCACTGAGTGGCACTTGAACTGGAGGACCCTGTGCCGGGGAAGAGGGAGAGGGAGCTCTTGGGAGGCAAATGATAACAGGTCATAGTTGGTGCAGGCTTTGGAGCCAGACAGCTATGGGTTTGGTTCCCCGGACCTGCTAATTGGTAATTACTTAACTCACTGAGCCTTGGTTCCTTATCTCGAAAATGGGGACAATACAGTCTGTCTGTCTGGCAGTAGTGAAAGATTTCGAGACAGTGACAAATGCAGATGCTCCAGAAAGAACAAGTGCTTTGAGAAAGTTGTCTCCCTCACCGCCCCCGACTCTCCTCCTAACCCCCAAAAGAAGAGATGATCGTTACTGTATCGGCCGGTAGATGTTGGAACAATTCCATCTTTGTCCCCTGGCCTAACGAAAGCATCGGATCAGATTCCACTGACGTGACGGCCCGCCCCCTCCCATCTGCCGGCCGAGAATATTGCCTGTGAAACTGCTGATCTTTCTCTCTCAGAATAAAGGCAGATCTCCCAAACTCTGCGCACTCGGGGTGGATTCTGAAAGACACCCAGCTAATCGTCTGAGAGGCATAGGAACAGGTGAGCCCGTCGGCTCTGAGAACTCACCTTTCGTCTCCTGAGAGGTCAACCAGACGTGCAGCTCTAATTAAGAGCTTATATCAGAGATCCATCTGCCCAGCTTCGCTGGGGCTCTGCGCTGGAAAATGTATTCTTTTGTCCCCCCGCACCCCCATCATGCAGCAGTGTCAAAAGGTCGCTGTGCTGGAGCGTGGGACCGGGAGGGCGGGACACCCTCAGGAGGGGTGAGAGCACCGTGGTCAGCCCTGGAGAGAATGGACAGCTTCAGCGGTAGCGGGGGCTGGTGAATTAACAATAGTAATAACAAATAAAAGCTTCCACCAGGAGCATGCATGTTTGGACCAAACAATGGTTTGCCACCTTTCGAGAGGGGCAGTTTCTATCACATAAGGACGTGTTATTGATATGGTAATTTTTATATTAACAAATGTGTGCTGGAAATGCTGTGATTTATTTTTTTCTTGGAGGGAAAAAAAA
>NW_011899791.1:3420-5457 GCF_000151845.1 Pteropus vampyrus | reverse complement strand
AAACAATCCAAGTGCAGGGCTATTTCCATCATAAAAACTGATTATGTAATATGAAATAAGCCAGACAGAAAAAGTTAAAAACCACATGATATCGCTTGTATGTGTGATATAAACCTAAAAGCAACAAATGAACAAGACAAACAGAGACTCATGGACATGGACTAGTGGTTGCCAGAGAGGTAGGGGAGGAGGTATGGGGAGGCAGATGGGGTAAAAAGGGTCAAATATGTGGTGAAAGAAATCTAATTATGGGAAGAAAACACACAATGCAATATATACATGTATGCTTTACTATTAAATTGTACACCTGAAACACTGGATTTCGTTAATCAACATCACCAAAAAAAGTAAACTAATTAATTTTTTAAAAACCTGATTATATAGGTAAAGTGCTATCAGAATACAGAGGTTCGATTAGTTAGAACAAGCAAATTAAAAAAAAAAACAAACAAACTATAAATAGCTATTGACTGAAAGTGTGTTGTAATTTACTTCTTTTATTTTTCCTTGTTTTTTGAAAATAAAACATTTAGTATTCAAGACAGATTAGAAGCCAGTGGAAAAAAAATGGAGGACAGGAAAATAATAGGTGACTATTTAAAGTAGGCAAGTACCTGGGAAGAAATAATGTTATGTGAGAATAGTATAAAAGATGTGGATTAAAAAATGAGAAGACTAATGATGCCAATAATAAATTATTGGAATTATTTGTAATGATGTTATTAATAACTTTAAGGTTTTTTTTTAATTCTGAATAAAGTTGGTTAAATAAAATAAGACATTCCTTTTTTTTACATTAATTTTCTAAGTGAAGAACTGAAATAAAAGCAGATAAAGTTCCAGGCTTCTCCCATATTAGGCAAAACCCCATGCATCTACTTGATCTTCTCAATAACCAAGATTAAAGAACATGTATGCACTGAAAAATGTCCTGGCTTTTGTGATACTTTAGAGGACAGAATTCTCTTCTGGGACACACCAAAACAAGAACCGACCTCATGGGCCTTATCAGAACTCTATTCAGTCACTTTCAACTTAGCAATGTCTTACACAAAATAGTATTTAAAATTAAAAGAGGGCAGACCGAAGAGACAAAATAACAATAATAATATTCAACCACAAAGAATTAGCTCAAAGAAAAATTAGAAAAAAATAAAGCTTGAAAAACAAATTAAGTAGCTGAAAAGCAACATTCTTACCACATTAGTTTGCAATAAAATATAATTAATAAAGAGAAAGTACATAAATAGTACTTGAACATTTTCTTTAATTAAAAGAAACATCTCTTTGCATGAGGTAAAACATCCTGAGAATCAAACAACCATCTCAATCTGCTGAGCACGTATCAGGCAAAGAAGGCAGATTCCTCTGGCCTCTGTCGCTACCAGGGCAACAGGAATAATTAATATACCTTAGGAGAACCACAGGAGGTAAAAAATCACCTCATGTTTCTTTAGACAGATTACAAAATTTTACCCTACGTACACACGCTTGCTTCTCTTTGTTCTTTTAATAGAATCTTGGCTGGAGATTACATTTTCTAGCCTTCTTCTCATCTTCGTAGGCCAATGAGTTATGAATAGAAGCAAAGTTTACAATTTTTAACCATTTTCCATGAAGAAGCTAATTGCCTTTCACTTTTTTCACCTTCCCTGGTGTTGGAATGTGGTCATGGTTCTGAGAGCTAGCTTTCACATGTAGAATGTGTCAATAATTTAAAGGATGACATTGCCACAAGACAAGAACCTGGGTTCCTAATGGTCATGAGTAACAAAACTGCTTCCCCATGTGGATGGCACACAACACCCACTTCTGGACTTTTATATGAGGGAGAAATTAACTGTTACATTCGGCCAATGCACTTTTGAGTTCATTTGTTACTGTTGCTTTAGCGTACACCCTAACCAATTCACATATAAGTCCTAGCATAGTTTCCAACACAAAAGTATACTCCTCTCTCCATCATATACATATACATATATATACATATACATATATACACATATATGTATATATAAAATATGTACACACTCATAT
>NW_011899791.1:0-2238 GCF_000151845.1 Pteropus vampyrus | reverse complement strand
TTAGACTTAGATTTAATATCTGTTCCTGGCTGTTATGAGTTGAATTGCCTCAGTTTATCTGTTGAAGTCCTAACCTCCAATACCTTAGAATGTCAAGTTATTTGAAAATAGGGTCATCACAGATGTAATTAGTTAAGTTAGGATGGAACACATTGGAGTCTGGTGGGCCTCTAATCCAAATGATTACTGTCCTTATGAGAAAGGGAAAATTTGGATACAGAAATAGAGACACAGGGAGAATGCCACATGAAGACTGGAGTTTATGCTGCCACAAGTAAGGAACCACCAAAATTGATGGCAAACCACAGAGAGAGAGACATGAAACAGATTCTCCTCCATAGCTCTCAGAAGGAACTAACTTTGCCAATACCTTAAATTTTGCACTTTTAGCTTCCAGAACTGTGAGACAATAAACTTCGGTGGCTCAATCCACCTAGTTTTTAATATTTTGTTATGGCAGTTCTAGAAAACTAATGCATTGGCTCATATTCTTTATCTGTAAATTGTGATAGTGGGATTTACTGGCTTCAGATTCGTGTAAAGATTAAATTAGATAATGTTTATAAAGCATGGAACATGGTGCAAAACACAAAATAGTTGCCCTCCAAATCATATGTCTCATTCTCTTAGCTACTTTTCCAATCCTGAACCTAAAATTTGGAAAATAATCTAATCATATTTAGAAAAGAATTAATTCACATTAAAATCCAAGTTATTAATAAATCTTACTAGCAAGATCTCTGTTATTTGAAAATTATTTCTGAATTATTTGGAAATGGCCAAGTTGAACATAAACCCTTTACTTTGGTCTTATGCTACTGAAACTCTCTCTGAATCTTCATGTACTATATCTGCTAGGGTAAAATTAATAGCATCATCCATAGGCTGTATCTGCTTAAATGTGCCTTCAGTTCAGAAGGATTACCAGTAGCTCAAACTCATTTATAGACTCCAGATGAAGAACACTGAATACATAAGTTTCAAGTCTGGAACATTTTTGATTTATTCTGTCCTCTTTTCCAATGTTTTGGTGTACTTCAGCATATTTCTCTTGCATTAGTTCAAGTGAAAATTTGATGTGCTTTTGAGATCTAATAGTCTATATTTATTTAAAAGTCAAAATGAATGGGTCATTCAGAAAAAAATCAGTTATGTGCAACACTCTGCATATAAAAAATGGAAACGTGGTGAATAAATAAAGATAAATAAAATATATTAATAAAGTTCTTTAAGCTATATAACAATGGCCAATATGTAAGCAAATATTAATTCAATAAAAAAATAGAAAAAAAATTTTGCATCTGCTTTAAATTGCCAACAAGTGCATTATATTATTTACAAAATACAATATTTCTTATAAAAAAAATTTGTTTAAGAATTTAGTTCCAAAAACAGCCAACAGGTCAAATAACACAGATTCCCTTGCTGTACCTGTCATATCTGTCATAACAATGATGTTTGCAAAATGTCTGCAATATGATGAATGTTTAATTGAATTGCATTAATAGTTCATGAATGAATGCATCTTATAAAATTTATTACCTACATTATTCTACTTCACATGCTCTCCTTTTTTACTGTTTATCAAATAAGTAATTTTGGGAATGGGACATACTCAAGTTTGGATTTTAGCGATCTCTATGTTAGCTCTGTGACTTTGAGCAAGTTACTTGCTATTCTTCCAGACCCTACAGTCTCTTCTCATCTAAAATAGACATAATAACTCATAAGATGTTTTGGTTAAATAAAATATTTCTAACATAACATGAAATAAAATTCTTATAACAAAATATACACATTTGTAACCAAAAACACTTATTATTTATTATCATTCCTATTTTCTTAACTAGAAAAGCTGGAATACCATTATAGAAATGAAGTTGTACTCGTCTGTATGAGTGTAGGAAAATGCATTGCTCACAATTTTTATCCACTTAGGGCAATGCTACCAAATTTTATGACTTACTCATATACCTCTAATATTTGATTTACTCGACATTATTTTGTTCTAGAGATTGAGTAATAAGTTAAGCCCCAAGGGAAGTATAGCTAGCAGAAATATACATCTTTGTATTTTTTTAAAGTCCCGATGTTATGCTAAAAGTTAAATATGTAATCTGAATTCATTAGTCCACTTTATTTAGCATTCATTTAACCTCACAAACATGCTTTTTTTTCTGTTTATTTTACCATTAATCAAAGTAGTTTTTAATTAAATTTATTGAAATGACATTGGTT
>NW_011899790.1:512-3195 GCF_000151845.1 Pteropus vampyrus | reverse complement strand
CCCTTGCAGCTGTTTTCCCCTTCTCCTTTTTCTTCATAAAATTCAACTCTAATTTATTTGAAATCCCAATAAAGCTTTATAAATAAATATGACACATTTGTATCTTCCCAGCTGCCTGGAGACACAGTGCAGAAGAAAATGACGTAATTTGGAGTGTACATTCAAAGGGTCCAAGTTGTTTATTGTTCTTCTCGACCCCAGCTCCCTGTCCTTCCACTAACCAATTGTTGGCTCATCTGTTTCTTTTCTGTTTCCTGTCAAGGTCTCTTTGGGTGAATTTTTCTGCCTTAGGCATGTCCAATTTTCTTTGCTTTCACGCTCCTCTTCCTTCCCCATTCTACTACAATTGTCCTACAGGCTAGAGCCTTTTGGATGGCTCTGCAAGGAGTTAGTATTCATGCCCAGAATACTGCTGTAACGGTGGCAGTTGGTGGGTGGTAATGTTTGTAGCTCCTAATTAATACGTGGCTATTAGGCGCAGTACATGGAAACCTACTTGTCATTCGTGATAAGTAGCTATCGCTTACTGAGCATCTGTTACCTGCCAGGCTCTATTCCTCATGCTTTCCGTTTGCTTTTCCATTTAATCTTCACAACTATCCTATGACCTCATTTTACTGACAAGGATGCCGAGACTCAGAGAGGTGAAATGACATTCTCCAAATCATACATTAGCAAGTAAACTGTAAATTAACTGTAAATTCAGAGCGGACTGACTTCTGAGACCTGCTCTGGATATTTTTACTAAAGCCTTCATGACTCAAAAAGAAGGGGTACACATTTTCAGCTTGCATGTACTTTGCATGATATTCTTTTAATTTCATATTTTTGCCTAAACACCTCTCATTTCCCTCAGAAGCCCTCAGCCCCAATCTTGCGGTTCGCTTTATCTTAAGAGAGTAAATCGGGTTGGCCCTACCTAGGAAACCACTAGTTGGAGTTTCGTCTCCCCTCAGTAGTACTGGAACTTTAAACAAGCCCCCGAACCCTACCAAGGGCCCGGCAGTATCTTTAGCAGTGTCCCCAGCCATCAGCCTCCTGTCCTGCAGTGCATGCGGCTCACCGCTCTGCCTGGAACACCATCCAGACAGGGCACAGTGCTGGTGACAGTCTGGACAGTGCCTCTGAAATCGAGATTCTGCCCCATCACATGAACTTGGGCCAGACACTGGCATCTCCGGGAAGCCCACTGAAGTGCAAACATGAAACGGAGGGCCGGGAGGAAGACAGACACCCTGGGCTTCCAGACCCCTTTCCTCCACTTACAGGTGGCGTAACTTTGTCTGAAGTCACTTACCCTGTCGAAGCCTCACCTTTCTCCCATGAAAAGTGTATAATAATTATACTGTTGTGAGTGCCAAATGAAATCGTGTATGTGAAAGCCTTTGGTAAAATCTAAAGAAGCCCTGTGGATGTCAGTTATCATTCCTGTTGGTTATTGCCTTTATGTTAAATATATGTTCTCTGTTAATTACAGCCAGGCATTAGAGTATACTGTCAAATTATAGAATTTGACTACCTTGTATAACTTTCACAGTTGCTGCTGTACACCCGACATAAGATAACACAGAGCCCATATTTTTAGGCAGCTTTTAGTCTTATTGGGAAAAGCACAGTCACACTGATAAAACAACTAGAGAGCAACATGAGACCAGATGTCATTAACATGCCACTTAACAGACTGAGGTTTTGAAGAGGGAGAGACTACTAGGAGCAAGTGATCAAGAGGTAAAGTTGGGGCTGAGAATTGAAGCAGGGACAGTTTCTGGAAGGGCAGAGGAGAGGGAGGGGCATTCAAATAGAAAGGAATGGTTCGAGCCAGGGGAATGAGCATGCATGTGTGCCTACATGCCCGTGTGCTGCTGTGTGTTTGGGTGGGGGTAGGGGAAGTACAGAATGCTCAGCATGGAGAGAGGGAATAATGACTAGTTGTAAAGGCAGCGAGTCAAGGAGAGGGGAGTGGAAGGGTCTGGTGTAGCCGAGTGGCCTCTGGATTCAGACAACTTGCATTCAGATTCTTGTATTACATCTAACCAGCTGGGTAACCTTACTGGTTCTCAGTTCTCTCATCAAGAAGAAAAGGATTCAAACAGCATCTATGTCATAGGTAGTGTATCTCTAGATCCAAACTGTGTGCCAGGATGCTCCGATCTCTACAGCCAACTCCCAGGGGTGCTGTGGAAAGCTTAGACTTTTCAAAGGAAACCGCAGCATCTGTGTGAACTAGTACTACCAAGTCGTTTGGGTATAGCTGCTGAATAAATGGAACTGTTAGGTATTTCTTTTGTATTAGAGGTGCTGAAAAAATATTACTAAGACACTAACGGTACCATGAACAGAGTTTGGGAACCTCTGTCCCGGAACATATCACGCTGCAGCATAAAGATGCTGTGAGCATTAAACGAGGTGGTGGCCATGGAGCCCCAGCACCATGCCCGGCATGGAATAAGAACTGAGCGAGTGGTCAACACAATTCACACTGTGGGTTTGTGCTGAAGATGTGGGTTGGCTGCCTTTGGCTGTACATGGCAGAAGAACAGCTACTCTATAGGTTCATTTTACTCCAGCAAGTCTTCCTTTCCTTTTCATGTTGTTTTGTTTTTTTCTCCTTTCCAGGGACAATCTGATCATCAGGTGATTTTTCTAAGTATGCTTTAGAAAAGTTAAACCTTTGCCGCAGTCC
>NW_011899790.1:0-462 GCF_000151845.1 Pteropus vampyrus | reverse complement strand
TGTTGTTTTGTTTTTTTCTCCTTTCCAGGGACAATCTGATCATCAGGTGATTTTTCTAAGTATGCTTTAGAAAAGTTAAACCTTTGCCGCAGTCCAGGATTCAGGGGGTCTCTTTTCATCCGAATGTTCATTTTCCTGCATCTCCCTCATCCCGATTAAGGCCCATTGGAGAGAGTGCACTTCTAGCATAAGCAGGTCCGCACAGCGTACCAGGTGCATCGTTAATCGTTTAGAAAGAAGCCACATTTATTCTTATATGTGCTGCTTCATCTCACATGGCAGAGTGAGGTTAAGAGGAACATTTTGAAAGGCTGAAATAATTTAAGCTCTGTTCCAAAACCAGGTGAAAAAAATTGAAAAGAAGAGAAAATATTTTTTAAAGTGAGTACCACTGTGAGGGTAGGTTCCCCCTACCCGTTTTCATTCTATTTTCCTTATTTCCTCTAACCATTCCAGACCCTC
>NW_011899789.1:2825-3874 GCF_000151845.1 Pteropus vampyrus | reverse complement strand
TAAGGTAGCTGGAAAATTGTTCAAGCACAGTACATTCTGGTTAAATATACCTTTAGTCCACTAAAAGAAGAAAAAAGTAAATAATTTCAAGGTCAGCAATTTTAATTGAAATACAGGGAGACAGCACAGCATCCTGAAGAACTGCCATGGGTAACTTATTGCCTCAGAGAATGTTAGTTCAAAAACATACTCTGGAGCTCATCCTCACGATCGTAAACTGAATACCACATCGTTGAGCCCAGCTGCCAGTTGGGGTAGCATTCACATCGTTGGGAATTTCTGTCACACCTGTGACACGTACTGTACTCTCTATGCCACACCGAGATTTCAAATTGTCTTTAATTTACAAAAGTCGATTTCATGAATAGAGTAAGTGATATATTGTGATAAGAT
The DNA here is from genome assembly GCF_000151845.1 of Pteropus vampyrus. Lineage (NCBI taxonomy): Eukaryota > Metazoa > Chordata > Mammalia > Chiroptera > Pteropodidae > Pteropus > Pteropus vampyrus. Next base: position 3,481 of record NW_011899789.1, on the reverse strand, counting down.
AGTAGTTCTCCCTGTATATTTTTCAAGCTACAAAATATTGTTTTCATTTGGTATTGTTACTCCTGGCATTTTATTCTAAGGAAACAAAATGATTTGCGGGGGGGTGGTGTTAGTCCTATTCCCACCCAAAGATGCTCAAATAGTATTTTAATAGACTTTATTTTTTAGAAAAGTTTAAGACTTATAGAAAAATTAGGAGCTTACAGATAACTTCTGTATATCCCTCCTTCACACACACACACACACACACACACACACACACACACACACACACACACACACGGGTGAGCAAAATTTCCCCTATTATTTACATCTTTTATTAGTGTGGTATATTTCTTGTAATTACAAACCAGTATTGATACATTGTTATTAACTGAAGTCTGTACTTCCTTAGGACTTTGTTAGTTTTTACCTAATGCTCGCCCCCTGTTCTGGATCCTGTATGGGACACCCCATGACATTTATTTGTCACATCCCCTTAGGCTCCTCTCGGCTGGAACATTTCCTCACTTCCCTTGTTTTCGATGACCTTGACAATTTCAAGGAGTACTAGTCAGGTGTGTTGTAGGACGCCCCTCTGTTGGAATGTGTCTCACGTTTTCCTCAGGGTTTTTCTGGGGTTAGCGGTTTTTGAGGGGAAGGCCACAGAGATGAGG
>NW_011899789.1:0-350 GCF_000151845.1 Pteropus vampyrus | reverse complement strand
GCTGGCCCTTGCCTTTGAAATGTGAGAGCCCAATTTGGAGGTTTATTAAAAAACTTTTTTCCTGGAATTGTTGAGAAGGATTGTGTAATGTTTAAGAAAAAAAATTCTACAAAAGCCTGCCACATATTCCGGTGGACATGAGAAGACGTAAGAAGGCAGGAAGGCGGGGGCAGACGAGTGTTTCCTATTATCACTCATTTCTGTCTCAACCTAAGGTGGCCGCAGGCCACCAGCCTCCCCCTCCCACTCCACAGGGCAGCGAGAGGCCCAGGGAGAGGGGACGCGGACGGGGCAGGGGCAGGAGGCCTGCCACCGCCCTCAGACGCTGCCCCCGGACGCCCGCGCGACGC
>NW_011899788.1:3213-4389 GCF_000151845.1 Pteropus vampyrus | reverse complement strand
CACACACACACACACATATATATGTTGTGAATTCTCATTCTTTTAAAGGTTCTCAAAGGAAATTGGAAAGTTACAAGGCATTCATAAGGAAATACCATAAGAAAAAGAAGATAATGGTATGGTATTTGTTTTCATATTTCTTGAAAAATTATATTTCCACAGAAAATATAATCACTATAATTCCATAAATAAGCTAATTCCATAGATAAGTTTTTGAAATTCTTTTTTAGTCTTTTATCATCTATCTATCTCTGGGTTTTATTTTTTTTTAATTTTTATTTTTTTTCAGGTTCTTTCTTTTTCTTTTATTAAATTTATTAGAGTGACATTGGTTAATAAAATTATTTAGGTTTCAAGTATACAATTCAATAATATAACATCTGTATATTGCATTGTGTGTTCATCACCCACATCAAATCTCCATTTGTCACCATATATTTGACCCCCTTTACCCTTGTTTACCTCTCTCTCCCCTTTTCCCTTGGTAGCCACTAAAATGTTGTCTGCATCTATGAGTTTTTGTTTGTTTTTCTTGTTCGTTTGTTGCTTTCAGTTTTATATCCAACATATGAATGAAATCATATGGTTCCCAACTTTTTCTGTCTGACTTATTTTGCCTAGCATGATTATCTCAAGATCCATCAATGTTGTAGTAAATGGCAACATTTCATCTCTTCTTATGGCTGAGTAATAGTCCATAGTATATACATTCCACATTTTCCCTATCCAGTCATCTACTGAAGGACATTTTAGTTGTTTCCATGTCTTGGCCACTGTGAATAATGCTGCATATATGAACATTGAGGTGCATATATATCTTTACAAATAAATGTTTTCAAATTTTGGAGGTAGATACCCAAAAGAGGGATTACTGGGTTTTATGGTAATTCTATTCTTAATATTTTGAGTAATTTCCATACTCATTTCCATAGTGGCTTTGCCAATTTACCTTTCCACCAGCAGTGCATGAGGGTTCCTTCTTTTTCCCCACATCATCTCCAACATTTGTTATTACTTGTCTTGTTGATAATAGCCATTCATACAGGTGTGAGGAAGTATCTCATTGTGTGTGTGTGTTTTTTTTTAACAATAAGGCATATATATATATTTACACTGTGTGTTCACCTCCTATAGTTAGAATTCTTTCTGTCACCACATATTTGACCCCCTTTACAC
>NW_011899788.1:0-2768 GCF_000151845.1 Pteropus vampyrus | reverse complement strand
GATGGTTGTCTCTTTACTTTGTTGACGATTTCTTTTGCTGAGCAGAAGCTTTTCATTTTGATGTAGTCCCATTCATTTATTTCAGTTTTTATCTCTCTTGCTTTTGAGGTTAAATTCATAAAATCCTCTTTAAGACAAGGTCCCTGAGTTTAGTTTCTATGTTTTCTTCTATGTATTTTATTGTTTCATGTCTTATATTCAAGTCCTTAATCCATTTTGAGTTAATTTTGGTGTGTAGTAATAGACAACAGTCTAGTTTCATTCTTTTGCAAGTGGCTTTCCAGTTTTCCCAGCACTATTTATTGAAGAGGCTTTCCTTTCTCCACTGTATGTTTTTGGCTTTTTCCCCCCCATATAAATATTGGTTTACTTGTGGACTCTCAATTCTGTTCCACTGGTCTGTGTGTCTGTTCTCTGCCAATACCATGCCGTTTGATTACTGTTGCTTTGTAGTATAATTCGAAGTCGGGCAGAGTGATGCCTCCAGCCTCATTCTTTTTTCTCAGGATGGCATTGGCAATTCGGGGTCTTTTGTGCTTCCATGCAAATCTGATGATTTTTGTTCTATTTCTTTAAATAATGCCTATGGGATTTTGATGGGGATTGCATTAAATCTGTATAATGCTTTAGGTAATATGGTCATTTTAACTATGTCGATTCTTCCAATCCAAGAACATGGAATATCTTTTCATTTCTTTATATCTTCTTCAATTTCTTTTAATAGGGTCTTGTAGATTTCATTATATAGGTCTTTCACATGTTTCGTTAAATTTATTCCTAGATATTTTATTCTTTTTGTTGCAATTGCAAAAGGAATTATTATTTCCACTTCTTTTTCTGACACTTCATTATTAGAGTATAGGAACGCTATAGATTATTGAACGTCGATTTTGTATCCAGAAACTTTACTGTATTTGCTTATCGTTTCTAGTAGTGTTCTTGTGGAGTCTTTAGGGTTTTTTATGGAGAGAATCATGTCATCTGCAAATGGTGATAGTTTGACTTCTTCATTTCCTATTTGGATGCCTTTTATATCTTTCTCTTGCCTGACTGCACTTGCTTGGACCTCCAGTGTTACGGTGAATAGCAGTGATGATAGTGGACAGCCTTGCCTTGCTCCTGATCTTAGAGGGAAGGTTTTTAGTTTTTCACCATTAAGTATAACGTTGGCTGAGGGTTTGTCATATGTGGACTTTATTATGTTAAGGTACTTTCCTTCTATACCGATTTTGTTAAGTGTTTTGATCATAAATGGATGCTGTATCTTGTCGAAGACTTTTTAAGCATCTATTGATATGATTATATGATTCTTATTTTTAATTTGGTATATCACATTAGTCGATTTGCATATGTTGAACCATCCCTGTGCCCCTGAGATGAAGCCTACTTGATGATCATGGTGTATAATCTTTTTAATATGTTGCTGTCTTTGGTCGTTAGTATCTTATTTAGGATTTTTGCATCTGTGTTCATGAGAGATATTGGTCTGTTGTTTTCTTTTTTTCTGTTATCTTTACCAGGTTTTGGTATCAGAGTAATATTGGCCTCATAAAATGAGTTGGGAAGTATTGCCTCCTCTTTGATTTTTTGGAAGAGTTTGAAGAGAATTGTTATTAAATCTTCTTTGAATGTTTGGTAGAATTCACTGGTGAAGCCATCTGGTCCTGGACTTTTACTTTTTGGTAGGTTTTTGATGATTGTTTCAATTTCCATACTGCTGATCTGTCTATTTAGATTTTCCAGTTCTTCTTGATTCAGTCTAGGAAGATTGTATTTTTTCTAAGTACTGGTCAATTTCTTCTAGGTTATTAAATTTGGTGTTATATACTTTTTCATAGTATTCTTGTATTATCCTTTGTATTTCTGTGATATCAGTCATAATTTCCACTCTTTCATCCCTGATTTTGTTTATTTGTGTCCTTTCTCTTTTTTCTTTAGTGAGTCTAGCCAGTGGTTTGTCAATTTTATTCACCTCCTCAAAGAAACAACTCTTTGTTGCATTTATTTTTTCTATTGCTTTTTGTTTTCCATTTCATTTATTTCTGCTCTAATTTTGAATATTTCTTTCCCTCTGCTGACTTTAGGTTTCATTTGTTCTTCTTTTTCTAGTTTTTTTTAAGATGAAGCGTTAGGTTGTTTATTTGGGCTCATTCTTATTTTTTGGAGATAGGTCTGTAATGATATGAACTTTCTTCTTATGACTGCTTTTGCTGTGTCCCAAAAGTTTTGATATGTTGTACTATCATTATCATTCATTCCTATGTATCTCTTGATCTCTCTTTTTATTTCTTCCCTGACCCAGTTATTCTTCAGTTATGGTTCCTCCTGATTTCCTTTTGCAGTTGATCTCTAGTTTGAAAGCATTATGATCAGAGCATATGGTTGGTATGATTTCAACCCTCTTATATCTGTTGAGGCTATTTCTGTGTCCCAGTATGTGGTTGATTCTTGAGAATGTTCCATGTGCACTAGAGAAGAATGTAGAAGCAGCTGTTTGGGGATGAAAGGCTCCGTAAATGTCAATTATGTCCAGTTGGTCTAATGTGTCATTTAAGGATGTTATTTCCTTATTGATTTTCTGTTTGGATGAAATGTCCATATCCGACAGTGGGGTATTTAGGTCCCCTACTATGATATTGTTTTGGTCTGTTTCTCCCTTTAGTTCTGTTAGTAATTACTTTATATTTTGGGGGGCTCCCTGATTGGGAGCATAAATATTAATAAGTGTTATGTCTTCTTGGTGCATGATTCCCTTTATCATTATGAAT
>NW_011899787.1:550-856 GCF_000151845.1 Pteropus vampyrus | reverse complement strand
TCTCCATAGGGCTCGTGATGTAGGTCAGCTCCACAGCTAGGAGGGTAGGAAAGGTGCTGGCACATGGCCAGGCCAACACCATCTTCTCTTGGATAAAGGGTGGAGGGGGCTGTGGTGGGAGCCCCAAGAGCTCTGTCATCTCCCGAGGCCCATGTAGGGGATGCTCCTGTCCCCAGGTCCCAGGTAGCCTGCTCTGGGGAAGTCTGCTTCCCAAGCCTTTGACATCACGGACAGTAAAGGCAGCAGGACTGGCTGACCTTTGAGTGTGCAGTGAAGCTGTCCAGATCCCTGAGAGAGAAACGGATT
>NW_011899787.1:0-500 GCF_000151845.1 Pteropus vampyrus | reverse complement strand
CAAGCCTTTGACATCACGGACAGTAAAGGCAGCAGGACTGGCTGACCTTTGAGTGTGCAGTGAAGCTGTCCAGATCCCTGAGAGAGAAACGGATTTTTGAACTCATTGGCTTTGAAGACTCCATCTGCCACCTGCCCTGGCAAGGTCAGGGTATGTTGGACACAGCCCCAAATAGGCTGCCAGATCTCTGCAGGGCTCAGGGTTCAGTCCTATGCAGGCCCTCAGCCCCAGCAGTGAAGAGCTTCTGCCAGGCAAGCCCCCCTTCACACTAAATCCCAACCACCCCATATTCTCTCTCGTCACTTTTTCTTTTTCTCATTCAAACACACATGCTTATGTACACGTACACACACACACACACACACACCCCTCACATTGAGAGAACGGGAAATTAATTACTGTTTTTGTTTTAAAGCATAAATCTAAAGAAAGAGGATATAACTATAATTTATTGTTAAGGCCAAGGAAGAAAAGAGAAGGAAGAGAAAACTTAAATACGT
>NW_011899786.1:3079-3573 GCF_000151845.1 Pteropus vampyrus | reverse complement strand
GGTCCACACTCGTATTCGGGATCCCGCAGAGAGTGCTGTCTGTCCCCTCCCACTCCCTGACTTAATCATCTGTTTGTGCCGCGCGAACCCACGGGGGTTCGTCACACGCTCTGGGCCGCAATGTAATACCGTCTGGCTCTTTCCATTGGCTCCCCTGTCCCTCTGACACCCTCCCCTACCGCCTGGCACCATTTTCAGCCCATTCCCGCCTCCTGCCACGTCGCTGACATCAGCCATTCCTGCCAGGAGCGCGGGCGGCTCTGCCGCAGTCATGAACTCGCCGCGGGGTTGGGGCGGGCTGGTTTCTTTGTGACTTAGCTTCCCCATCCTTACGGGGTCAGCAGAACCAGCCCCCAGCTCCGAGGCCGCGCTGCACGCTGGCCGGAATGAATGAAGCCTGCGGCCAGCGCCCGCGAGTGCCAGCTTCTCTCCCGCCGTCTCAGCCCGTGCTGCCCTCGGGTCCTCTGCTCTCCGCTGCTGGTGGGGTCTGCACA
>NW_011899786.1:0-1156 GCF_000151845.1 Pteropus vampyrus | reverse complement strand
ACGAATGCGGAGAGAAGATGAAGAAGGTGTAATCATTTCCAATTTTTGTGGAAGGAACAGCCTTACAGAGGTTACAGGACTTAATATCACACAGCAAGTGACTAGCAGATCTGTGACAATAAGCCAGGCCTGAATCCAGGTGGCATTCTTGTTCTGCCAGAAAGGTGATTTTAACCCAAGAAGACGGAGAAACCGCAAACTTTAGCCAACTGTAGGAAGCGTCCGGCTGGTCTGTGAGCCTGGGGTGCACGTAGGGACGGACTGTGGGTGCCGCGGTTGCTGTTAGTTTAACCTTTAATCTGCCAGGTAGACTCACAGTAGTGGCAGGAGATGGGACAGACACCTTTTCGAATAACCTGAGCCAATAACAAGCAGCCCCCGTTCTGACTCTGAGGGCACTGGAATCACGGGCTCTGCGACCTCATGCACACCATGCACGCCCGACACCTCCCGTTAACTGCCTTGCCCCCCACAGTCCTTGCAGAGGCCCTGCGGGACGGTCCCCAGTCACACGCCCACTTTGTGGCAGGGGACACTGGATCTGAGAAGCCAGGGCGTGTGTTCACTGGATCTGGAGAAGCCGGGTGTGTCTGGGGAGCTCAGCCTCTCAGCCGCTGAGTCCGTGCTCCGTCTTGGCCACCTGACTCTGGAGCAGCCACTTCGTTTGACGAGGTGTTTGCCGTGGTGCCTGGGCAAACCGGCTCTGGGTTGAGTGACCCTCTCAAGTCCACAAATGAGCACTGGCTGGGCTGGCCTCACCGTGGCCTCGGGCCTTCTTCACCTGCTGCTCTCTCGTGCAGGTGTGTGCCCGTGTCAGGCAGGCGTTCGTCCTGCCCAGGCCCCAGTGTGTCTGTCTGCCTTTGTGGCTCCCTGAGAAGCCACCAAGATGGATCGGCTGCCACACTTCCAAGTGGCTGGGGCCATCGGAGCCATCACTTGCAAGGTGAGCTCTGGAAGGCCAGTGCCGCAGCCGGTCCGGGTGGCGACCGAGCCCCACGCGGGCCCTGGTGATGCATGGGCGGGCGGTGGCGATTCCTTGGGTTTTTCCAGAAAGGATGGGGATCCACCCTTGTGGCGTGGAGAGCCCACTGAGACAGTCACATCTTGGTTTTCAATCTCAGTGACAACTCAAAATAATGGTGATCTTTCGTCTCTT
>NW_011899785.1:2926-4906 GCF_000151845.1 Pteropus vampyrus | reverse complement strand
ACTGTACTAAAAGTTATGTGATTGTGATTTCTCTCTTGCTCTGATAACCAATTTGATAACTGAGACAGCTACTCAGAGACTAACCGGTGGGTAGTATACACAGCATGGATTTAAAACTTATGAATTATTTATTTCTGAAATTTTTCATTTAAAAATGACTTACAGTTGACTGCAAGTAACTGAAACTGCCGAAAGTGAAATGACAGATACGGAGAATCTATACTTATATCTAATAGAATATTATTCAATCATAAGAAGGAATAAAATCTTGCCATTTGCAACATAAATGAGTCTTGAGGGCATTATGCTAAGTGAAATAAATCAGACAGAAAAAAACGAACACCATACAATTTTACTTACATGTGGAATCTTAAAAAAAAAAAAAATGCATATGATGACAGATGTCAACTAGCCTTAAAGAGATGGATATTGTATTAAAGTTTTTCAGAGAAGCAGAACCAGTAAGATATATGTGTGTGTGTATACATCTATATAAAATAAATCTCTTTGTCTTCCTTTTTCTAGATATAGATATAGATAAGATAGATACATCTATAGCTATCTATCTTATCTTATCTATATCTATATCTAGAAAAAGAAAAAAAGATTTATTTTAAGAAATTGGTTCATTGGATTGTAGAGGATGACAATTCAACAATCTGTAGGGTAAACAAGCAGGCTGGAGCCCCAGGGAAGAGCTGATGTTGCAACTCAAATCTGAAGGCAGTTTAGAGACAGAATTTCCTCTTCTTTAGGGAATCTCAGTTTGTTTTCTTCTTAAGGCCTTCAACTGATTTGATGAGGCCCACTCAATTATGGAATATAATCTACTTTACTCAAAACTACTGATTAAAATGTTAAAATGTTAATCTCATACTAAAAATAACTTCATGGTAACAATCAGACTGGTGTTTGACCAAACATCTGGCTACTGTGGACAAGCTGACATGTAAAATTAACCATCACAAATATTTACTACATGTCAAATACTATGGTAAGAGCTAAGAAAGGGAGGTAGGAAAAAATCCCTAAAGGTGATGTGGAATTAAAAGACATCATGATAGTGTGCTGAACCAAGTAAGGGATGTGCACATGTGTGTTGGGATACAGAGGCCAAGCACTGCTTAATATAGCTGCGGTCAGGGGCAGAGGCAAGCAGGGAAGGCTTCTTCCTAGTGAGTATTTAGGAGCACAATTGTTCCTCATCAACCCCAACCCCCTCCCCTCCCTCAATCAGAGTGCCAGCCCTACCCCATCTTCTCAGCAGGTCTCAAAGACCCTCCAGCCCGCCTCCACCAGCCTGGGGAAACCACTGCAGGCCTTACCCACTTGACAGTGGGGAAATACCTCATCATGGAGATGAAATGTATGGGCACTAACTTGGCTCCTCATTGCCAACGAGTTCTTGTTACATCCATCCATCCCTGAGATGGAACTCTGTTGCCGGTGCAAACAGGCATCTCGCTGTATAAGACACTGCCCTCGTAGGGCCCCCTGGACTCTACGGCTGGCTGGGAAGGTTTGGCCACCAGCCCTTGCATTGTAGGTTGGGGCCCAGCGCCCTCCCGCTATGCAGGGCTCAGGGCTTTCACCTCTTCTTCACCTGAGCGGTTTGCAGGCCCTCCCTGGGGTTTCCAGAACCCCCAGGTTTTCAGCTGGGCATTGGCATGAGTGAATTCCAACCCCTATCAGCTTCTGGCTGGTTTTGCCCCTTACATGCCGGAGAGAGACTTAATCTGTGGACGCTTTCCCGGCTCACCCAGGCACCATCTCGTGACAACAGAGAGAGGACTCGGGCTACTTTTTACAGAATATCTTCAATTCCTTAGTAGCTTCTCTCAAGCATTTTTAAAACCCATATCTCCTTAAAATAAACATAAAAATCACACACCATTAGTTTTCTCTTATTTAAGATTTTGAAATAAAATGTATAGGGTGTCTAGAAACAAATCAACCTAGTGGTGATTCGAATGTACGTTT
>NW_011899785.1:0-716 GCF_000151845.1 Pteropus vampyrus | reverse complement strand
TTGGGAGGTCCAGTAAGGCATAGAAGTTTAGTTTTATATTTTTAATCTCCATGAAGTAGAGAAGATAGAAACCAAATGGGAGAGGATCACAGAGAATTAGTAATAAAAGGAGAACAGCCACACATGACATAGTCAATCTATTTGAGAAAGAAAGAATAAAATACAAAAAGTTAATGATAAAAACATAAGGTTTTAAAAACTAATCAAGCTCTGACTTATTTAAAGAAGGCGATTAAAAATAATCAGTAAAGGGAAAAAGTAATCAGCAATCGTCAAACAACAGGGCTAAAAGAATATGCAGATAGAAAAAGAGAAAAAAACTGTTTCAAGTTTAGAATGAAAGTAGCAAAGAAAATTAAAAAGTTAAAGTCCTCAAGAGTTCTCAGGGGCTCACTTGTCAGAAATTTCTATCACGATCCACAGCTATTCATTTATACGATCAGATATGGTAAGGAATAGATAATTATTAATCTAGAAATAAAAGGAAACTATCCAAAGTAAGAAGCTCATCTAACTAAAAATAGAGTAGCAAGTGAAGAGTTGAAAGGGGAAGAGGAGGGCAAGTGATATCAATGCAAAGTTTTTTAAAGGCTGATTCCAACTAGGCCTCTTTCCAAGAATGACCCCAAGACTCAAAGGTTTGGCTTAGATACTCTGAAGTGCAAACATAAAAAAAGGCAGCATTGCCTGCCCTCCACTCAAAGAAGATGGGTGGA
>NW_011899784.1:2620-3324 GCF_000151845.1 Pteropus vampyrus | reverse complement strand
AGATTATTAATTACACAAGGTATTTAGTATTTACTCCTTTTAATTAAGTATTTCAGTAGGTCAAAACAGGCAATCATTTCTAGAAGAGTTGATGGGCAAGATTTCACAGATAAAGTGGAGTTTATGATGGTCTGAAGGAAGACTAACCCAATATTGGTGGTCATCTATCAGCTCCACAAAAATGCACATGCAAGCAAAGAAAGAAACCCACCTACTGGCATTAAAAAAGGGACAGAGAAAGCAAGAGTCTTTGCATTGTATTTTACAGATGACTTCTCCTTCCTCCTCTACTTCCAGGCAGAGATACAATTATTTAAGAAAGGTAATTTACAAAGTTCTTTAAGACCTCCAGCCATCAGGTGCCACAAGGAAGATAAGTGCTGTGCCTACTGTATCTATTTTGGTGCCATAGGTAATGCACCATTAGATTAGATCAACATGACATTCATTTCATGCTATCGGGTTCTGTTCTATTAATTCTTTACTTAAATCTGCTAAGCACCTCTTCGTTTGCTTACCACTGTTACAATTTAATATGTACAACCAGAGTTGGAGTTTAATTGCTTCTTGAGTAAGCTAAAATCCAATATTTATAAAATGAATTCATTTAAATGAAACCGCAGCAAAATTCAGCCTCTTCTTGCAGCCCCATCATGGATGGATTTTGATCCACTCACAACACTGCTTCACAAGACTAATTCCAT
>NW_011899784.1:0-1658 GCF_000151845.1 Pteropus vampyrus | reverse complement strand
GAAACTGGAAAAGGCAAAGAAGCAGATTCTCCCTGAAGCCTCAGAGGGAATGCAGCACTGTGGACACCTCAATTTTAGCCCCTGAGACCCATTTAGGACTTCTGGTCTCTAGAACTGTAAGACAATAAATGTGTGTGATATTAAACCACTAAGGTTGTGGTAATTGGCTACAGCAGCAATAGAAAACTAACACAGCACCCTTGACCCCACTGTCCCACCTTCCCCAAACCCCAAACCCAAACCATGAGCCTTATCCATCAGCAGCTTGGAACTAGAGGCAGTCCATACTCATATTTTCACACAAAAAACACTTTATTGTCCAAATGAAGCTCGCAGAGCTCTATGGGGTCAAAACTATAACACATAAGGGTTTTAAAGGGCTCTGTTGACAAGCTTGGGGACCTAATTGTCACTGTTCTTGTGAGAAAAACTAATGCCAAACAGCCAACTTTGTAACGAATATTTGGGATATGCCATATTGGTAAATTGGATACTGCCTGTGATCTATGCTGATGGTTAAATGAGAGCCATCAGTTTCAGACTCCAGACATGCCAGAGGCCAAATTACTATTCATTTCAAAAGTTTAAAATCCTGGCTCGTGATCTGGTCCAAGGGAAAAAAATAAAATAAAACCTGCTTTAGCAGAGACCTGCACGCTGCATGAACCTTAGGCCAAGACAGAATGTTTCTTCAAAAAAAGAGCTCAGGAAGTACATTCCTGAGATTCCCAATCAGTGTTATTACATTGCTCTAAAACCACACTTAGATCTAAGGCTGTTTTGCAAAGAGCACATTGAACCACTCTTGGAAACTCTCCCTCAGAATCATATAAGCTGAAATATAATTCTAGACTTACATTTCATCAGAAAACGGGAGTTGGTATAATAAGGCCCATGCAACATACTGATGACATTTGGTGTCCAAATCAAATCACAAAATAGATATGAAAAATCATATTTTATTTTCTTCTCTTATAAGTAGCATGAACTTATGTTTCAGTTTTCCTCGGCTAGTCCCCGGTTTCATCTACTGTCTCTTCTTAATTATTAATAATTTCCTTTTTCATTCTCAGAACTGTGCCAGTTTGGTGAAAAATTATATGGTCATCATACATATAAAAGACTCAGTCATAGTTTCCTCATACATTTTCTTAAGTCAGAGTACAACTCCTTGAGGTTTCTCCTAGGCCTGGTGAAACTCTTAATGTTTGAAGAAAGGAAGAGAGGGAAGTGGGTTTTAACTAAGAAGTAGATGATTTGGGAGTGGGTCATATGCAATGCAATGTAAGTCAGTGGCAAAACTATGCCTGGTTGTATTTGCATGCGTGTATAATAAAAATAAACTCATTCCCCAGTCCTTGCCGTGAGCCTTAGCATCAGCAAGTTGGAGCCAGAGGAAATTCTTGCTCACTATTAGTAAGAAATGTATTTTCCCAGAAGAACATTGCTATCTAAGGTGGTAGAGCTCTGTGAGCTCAATAACACAAATATATATGATATATATAATTATATCATAATATATCATTATGTAGCAATCTTACATAGCTTATATATGTAATTTATGAAGCAGTATAGCTAAGTAGTAAAGCTTTAAGCTATAAAGTTTTGGTGAGAATGACAAGAGTGTCAGTTCTCACCATTTCTATTCAGTATTGTAC
>NW_011899783.1:5850-6994 GCF_000151845.1 Pteropus vampyrus | reverse complement strand
CCTTCAAAGTTCAAAGTGCTTTTTATATACAGTGTCTCACGCTACCCTCGCACTGTCTCTGAGAGGTCACCAGGTGTGACCTCATGAGGGGACCAGAGCTGAGGGAGGGGCAATTATTTTCCAAAAGCCACGTGGGGAGAGTGCAGACTCAAACTGGTCGAGTGCTGTTTCTTCTCCCAACCACCTGCCCTGCCCACTGCAAAACGTGTTGAGAAGAACTAGAGGTGACCCAAGAAATAACACACAAGGAAGGGCTCATTAACCTTACTCTTTAAACATGTTTTAATTGAGGGAACATTGATTAATACCATGATAGAAGTGTCAGATGTGCAGTTCTATAATACATCATCTGTATAGGCATTTTGCGTTCACCACCCAAACCTTCCGCCTCCAAGTAATTTGTTCCCTTTACCCATTTGACCCTCCCCAGACTCCGTCCCCTCTGCTGACCACCAGTCTGCTCTCCATCTGTGTGTTTGTTTTGTCTGTTCTTTGCTCTGTTTTGTTTTCTGTCCCACGTATAAGTGGAATCATGTGTATTTGTCTTTCTCTGTCTGACTTATTTCACTTAGCATAATACCTCCAAGGTCCATTTGTATTGCCATAAATGGTGATATTTCATCTTTTTTATGGCTGAGTGATATTCCAGTATATATGTATACCACCTCTTCTTTATCCATTCGTCTGTTGATGGACACTTAGATTGTTTCCCTCTCTTGGCTATTGTAAATAATGCTGTAATGAACATAGGGGTGTATAAATCTTTTCAAATTAGTGTTTTGTATTCTTCGATAAATACCCAGAATTGAGATAGCTGGATGGAGATGGTAGTTCTATTCTTAATTTTTTTAAGGAATCTCCATACTGTATGAACTTTACTTTTATGCTACAGCGTTCAACACCAAAAAAATAAAATTCAGATATTTTGCTTTACAAATTCGAAATGCAGAATAAATATTAGAAAGAACCAATCCTCTTTTCCACACAAAACATTTCTCTTTTTAGTGAAATCGAAATGACAGGAAATAAAACAACATTTGGAGAATCCGGAGATCTAAGTGAGATTTAGTTTTTGTTTGTTTTTTTAATCCACTTTTCTCAGTTGGCTGTAGCTAATTTATTTTAAAAGTTTCACTTACAGGGG
>NW_011899783.1:0-1710 GCF_000151845.1 Pteropus vampyrus | reverse complement strand
GGGCCCGGGCATGGGACCCAGCCGAGCCAGCCCAGCAGGCTCAGTGTTGACATTGGAAGGGTGCCAACCCAACCAGTGCGTTTACTGTAAGTAGTCTGAGCCCCCCAGGATTGCCAGAAAGCAGTGTCACACAAGGAAATGCTCGTTGCTTTGGGAATTGGCCTTGGCTCTGTCACATTCCAGCTGCGTGTCATTGGGCTAGTGATTACAGACTTTCGACATTACAGTTTTCTCCATTTGTAAAAACGAGGGGAATGATGACTCTGACCTACCTAGCTCAAAGGCTGCTAGAAAACAAAGCACATGAGTGCGCCTCCCTGCAAAGCGCTGGCCTGACGTGGGCCAGGTGCTTGCCTCCGACCACCACCTGTAGCCACCCCTTCAGCAAGGACTGAGTTTGGGTGGGTATCCTAGGCTGTCTTCTGTTCATCGGCCGTTGGTAATTTCGCGCGTGTTCATTGTTTAAGGGAAGGGAAGGCAGTCAGCTCTTTCAGTCCCTAGAGCACGTGGATTTAAAGTGAGACAGGTCGTTTTCACCCTGTGCTCTTATACCCTTTGGCTTGGGGTTCAGCATCAGATATAGAGAAAACTGGCCATGGGTGAGGGATGAGGAGGCCCTATAATTTTATCGATGGATGATCATCCCTATGGCTCGATGGAAGACCCAGTCTTCATTCCGGGAGAGAAAAGTCATCCAGTTTCAGCCTTTTTCAATGTGACTCTTCAATAGCTGTGACCTAGGTGAAGGTTTAATGTTGCTAAAAACAACAAAAATCTGGATGCATTGTAGGGATTTAGAATGATTCACAGCAAACTAATATAATTAATCCCAGAAGAAAGTTTATTGATTCTATTTTACTTATCCTCTACCTACTTCTAAAAAGGATTTCAGGTGGTTTTTAAAGACATAAACACAGGAGAATACAAAAGTCAAGTAGTCAAAAAGGGAGAAATAGAAGAAATTATATTTTTAAATTCTGGCTGATGACATTAATAATTATTTACGGAAAAACTAAAGTTAGACTTCTGTCTTATGCCATACATCAAAATAAATTCCAGGTGTAACGAAGAGTTGAATATCGTTGCTAATACGAAATGTAGTCGATAGTGTTGTAATAACTATGTATGTGGTGCCAGATGGATAGTAGGCTTAACGAGGTCATAACTTCGTAAATTATATAAATGTCTCATCACTATGCTGTACACTTGAAACTAACATAATAATGTCTGTCAACTGTAATTGAAAATAATTAAATATGTATAAATGAAAAACTATGAAGGAACAAGAAAATTACTCTCAAGTATTTATCTGTTCTCAGAGCGGGAGGCAGGAAGCACGTCTAAACTCATTAATAAGGAAAGAAACCTTAAAAGGAAATATTAATAGGACTGACAACATGTAAATTTAAAACTTCTTGACTTCACCAAGCACCCAAAACAAAACTGAATGGGGGGAAAACTATTTCCAGTACAAATGACAAAGCATTGATAACTTCGGTATGAAGTTGAACGGTTCTATCTGTTAAAAATAATAAAAAGATAAACATTCCAATACATAAATGAAGGACAACACAAGAATGTTTCGAAGAACTAATTCAAGAAGCAAATAAACTTGGAAAGATAAATAAAAGGAAACACAAATTACAGCAATGGAATTCTATTTAGCATTTATGGGAAAAACATTTTAGAAAATTATAATATCCAAACTGA
>NW_011899782.1:0-1582 GCF_000151845.1 Pteropus vampyrus | reverse complement strand
AAAAAAAATGTGTACGGAGAATCTGTCATGAGCCTGGGCCTATGGGTCTGCGCCGGGGACCACAGCATCTAAAGGAGAAGGAAACGCCATCTTTGTTCTCTGGACTCTCTCGCTCATCGTAGGGACGTAACGATATACACTCAAGTCCATGAGTGTGTCTCAGATGTGTCTCTTTGAAAGAGGAAAATGGCCCTGCCTTTGGATGACCATTTAAAATACCAGGGGGGGATACCTGCCATTTGCTATAGACGACAAACAGAAAAATAGCCATTATCAGGGGCTACTATTAGTTTGTACCATGATTATGTAAGAGGATTAAATTCCCTAATTATGTGAGCAAGAAAGGAAATAATGGCAGAGACGGTTGTCTGAAGCACCCAGATTAAAGCAGCTTCCGATCCACACCAGTTTCAGACTCTGTACTCTGGTCACCTGGATCTCGAATTAATGTTATCAAAAGCCCAACTCCTCTTCTTAGCACTATCTGCCCCTCCAACCTGACGCCCCCTTCTCTGCTCTTGACCACTTTTAGGTTTCCGGTCACTACCCCAAACCTGGAAGACAAACAGTTTCCTAAACCACTCAGTTGCCTGGCCAGAGGCGCAACTCCTGCCTTTTTACCTAAATCCTTCCGGGAAATTCCTACTATGCTGTAGCCAGAATCACAGAATGACAGCGGCAGAGACGGTGAAGTGGAGCAGGGCGCCCTCAGAGCTTGACCTGGCTTTGCCTTCCACTGGACAGTTTTACATTTTCTGAACAACTGAAATTTGAGCTCTGAGGATGGGCCTTTTGGTGGCGGGGGAGGGGGGGGGCGAGGCAGGGGTGGAGATCTCTTCAGAAGAAATCCTATGCAAGTGCACATGGCAGGAACTCATTTCATTAAAGTGAATTTACTTAAGATACTCTGAAAGATAACTGAATGAAGGGGCTAAAGGAATTTTTTCATCCTGAAAACCTGTTTGTGAGCATTCTATACAAGTCCTAAATCAAAAAATATTTGATATTGGTGTTAAGTATAGTCATAGGTAATTAGGTAAATAGTTAGGTATATAGACAAATAAATAGATGAAAGAAGAAAGAGAGAGAGAGAGAGAGAGAGAAGGAAGGAAGGAAGGAAGGAAGGAAGGAAGGAAGGAAGGAAGGAAGGAGAGAATGAAGAAGGAGAGAATGAAGGAGAGAATGAAGAAGAAAGCAAGAATAGGGACTTAGCTATTAAAAATAAAAGGAAGTCTAGAGGAACATTAACCAAAAGAACACAAATCCAGTCTACCTAAGGGAATCTTCGGCTTGGCCTGTCTGAAAGAGGTGAGATAGTGTAACTCTAAGAAAATCTTTTAAAGGCAGATCTGATCCCCTACATGGTTTTGGGGAATAAAAACACCAAACTCTTTGATTAGGAAAAGAGCCAAGCAATTGCCTGAAATCCAAGGTCACTAGGAAGATGCTGAGTTAAATGTAACCACATCAGTGCCTTGTTCATGGAGTTCCAAGTGGATGCACATACAGCTATTGACAGTCTCAAGATTCGCCCTTTTAAGTAAGCACTGCTTAAAAGTAGATATCTTAGCTCATTTCAATT
>NW_011899781.1:3190-4754 GCF_000151845.1 Pteropus vampyrus | reverse complement strand
GGGCTGGCCCAGCGCTGCAGAGACCTGAGACACACAGAGAGCAGCGACACGGCCACTATACGCAACGTGGTTAAGTTATCCCAAAACTATGTGCGAGGGGACGGACTTTACAAACATGAAAGTGATTCTGAGTCCGCCCAGAAAAGCGAGGCAAGGATCATCGTGCCAGCCCACGATGCCGAGAAGGGTTACAGGGCCGCTGGGTGGAGTCCAGCAGTATTTCCGAGGACGCTTCTGACCCTACGAATCCCTGCAACAAAACTACGTACGTGTGATCAGTGACGTGTCTGGGGAGCGTAGCCCAACACTTTCCCTGTGGCAAACGACAGTGACGGCAAAAACCAAAGCCGAATGTCAGAATTCCAACGGAAAATCGTAAACAGGAAAGTGATTCTGACCCGCAGATACAGGGAAGTACCACGGAAACTTTCGAGAGAGTGAACTTTGGAAGAATCCAGAGGTTGTCCACAGGAAATGACCAGGGGCGACGGAGGCACCCGGGCGTGTGTCCCCACACGGCGGTGGGGCACGGCCCCCACAGAAAAGGGCGGGCTCAGTGCGGGGGCCTCTGCAGCCAGCTCCTCCCCGCTCTGCACACTGAGCACACGGGGCACGCGTGCAGACCACGGCCATTAGCGAAGCGACGAGTCAGTACCTGGGCTGTGCAGCGTGCTTTACGAACGCTAGCCGGCGTTAACACTGTCACGGCGTTAACACTGTTCTCAGCACAGAAAGTAAACGGTAATGACAGTTTCATAAACTGTCTAACCAATGTACCGTATACCTGAAACTAATAATAGAATTTTTTAAAAAACGCAAAACTTTATTTTTTTAACGTTTATTTCTTAATTACATTACATTCAATATCTATATTAGTTCCAGGTGAACAACAGTGATGAAACATTTACACCTTCGAAATAATTTTGAAATAAGAGTTCGATCAGTGTGGCTGAATTAAATCAGTGGGGCCAAATTAAAAAAGAAAAAAAAAAGATGTTTTTAGCAAAAGAAACAGAAATGACGGTTCGGGACGGAGCAAACTGCTGTACTCGTTCCTCAGGGGGTACAAATATTCAAGTTCAACGAGCACAGGGCCAACCGCAAGGACGCGGAGGCGGCTGGGTACGGATGTGACCGTCACGGCCTCGCTCTGAGCGCTGCCCACAGATGCTCAGTGCAGGCGGAGATGGTGTCGCCAGAAACGCAGGCCTGACGGGCCTGACGGGCCGTCTGGGCTCTGCTCCTGACCGCCCCACCCCCTCGCACCGAGCCCAGGCCTCGCTTCAGCACCGAGACCCGAGGCTCAGCAGTGACGGGCACACACGCTCCCAGCACACCTCCACCGAGTACACTTGGAGCTCAAGGCACAACAGCACACAAGGACCCTGAAACCTGGCTGTGCCTCATGTGATGGCTAACATTTACACGGGGCAGCAACGCCACTCCCCAGGTTTCGTGGCTCATCCTGGTGGACAGGTGTCGTGGGTGCAGGGCAGTGTCAGAAAACACACGGGCTGGGGACTTAAACGGCAGACGTCTTTTTTCTCACGGTTTTGGAAGCTGG
>NW_011899781.1:0-685 GCF_000151845.1 Pteropus vampyrus | reverse complement strand
CATGTTTAAAAAAGAACAGTAAGACTGTGACACGTCACCCTGAAAGGTAAACTCGAGGGACCTGGGATAGGTGCGTATCGTCTGCGCCCGTGACCGCTACATTCGTAAAACGAAACGAAAATTGATGAAGCAAAAGATGTCTTTCTATAGCCATAAGTAACTTGCTCAAATGTTACGTAATAAGCACGCAAACCAGACAACGTTTCTAAATACGATTCCTGGTTTTTTCCTCATTATGCTCTGCATGCTCCTTCTGTTTCTTACACTTTCTACACCTTTACAAAAAAATTGAAGGAATTACGACTAACTTTCCAGAAACAAACGAAAGAAAACACACATTACATCCTGTGTGGTCTGGGAAACGCTTTAGAGAGAACAGAAGTTAGGTTCTTGCAGACCACTGAGTCATCCTAATCACGCCGACAACCAGATCTAAAGGGTGTCGACGCAGAGACTTCGGGAGCACGTCAGTGAGGAGCGACCAGCCTGGAGAGCGGGAGCAGCGTTGGGGTCCTGGAGCAGGGACGGCTACGACTAAGCAGTAGGACACATAGCTGTCACTGTCGGTTTGGGGGAGAGGAAGGCATACAGGGGAGCGAGCAGACATAAGGTGCACAGGGGGCGTTATCCTTTGCCGACTAGCTGGACAGCGTGGACACAGCCCATTCAGGGAGAGGTACATGCG
>NW_011899780.1:3630-6423 GCF_000151845.1 Pteropus vampyrus | reverse complement strand
CTAAATTCTTAATCCTCCTCCAACATCTGTTTATGCTTTTGGAACACTATATATATAGGTATGTATTAGTAATGTTTTTAAAGAAGTCCCCCCATCCTTGTCCAAAGTGAAACCCCACAAACCAATTTTTCTTTATTTCCTTCTTTCCTCCCTCCCATTCTCTGTCCCTCCCTCGCTTTCTTTTTATTTTCTTTAGAATACTTCAAGGGAAAATAATCCGTTAATGTTTGTGCTAGAAGACAGGGATGGTTGGATCTTTCATATTCCCCTCTGGTCTCTGAGTCCTGAGTCACTGAGTTTGTTTGCTTTTTTAAGTGCACATCTATGGGCAAAGTTGCTCTGTCAAAACCAAACTAGTTCTCATGATTTAAAATGCCAACCGACCGACGAACCAACAAAACCACTGCCCTTCGAACTGAACGAAACAACCCTAAACCCCTCAAATCTAACCAAAAACCTTTCCAAATAACTCAGGTCCTCATTTTGGATCAAAGCCAGGCAACCCTTTTTCTTAATTCCTCTTGCTCCGCGTGGAAGATGCATCTCTAAATATCCCAAGTGGAAATTCAGATGTGAGCAACTCTTTTAAATTCTTATCTTTTGAATATCGATTTTTTTCCAGTCCTTTATTACCATAAAATTCTTATTAGAAAGTTCACCTTGAAAACAGCATAGGCAAGGAGTGAGAGTTCAGGAGAGCTCTGTGTTCCTGCCTCCTGCAAGCTCAGAAAGTGTCTAGTGGTGGCGTGGGTGGCAGGACGTTAGGCTGTAGGTGCTTGAGGGCCCTAGTTCGAATCTAAGAGGAACTGAGATGTGTCTCTTTGAATCTATGAGTGGAGTTGGACAGGCCCCACTGCAGCCTCTTTCGTGGGGGAGAGGGTGGGCATCCTGGGAGGTGGAGGTGTCAGGATTTTATGTCGGATGTGCCTCGGAGGGCTGTCTAGCTAGAAAAGAGTACTGTTGGGGGCTTGTCTTGCAGCTGCACTTGCATAGCACAAGACTGAGATGATATTTCTTGTCAAAGGATATGGAGGAGGGGTACTGATGATCATTGCGGGGTAGGTGGGGGGAGAGAAGGCTAGCCCTTTCAGCCCCTTCTTGAAACCCCCACCTATGAGGAACCCTCTGGGATAGAATTTGAATTTGTGATCATACTGGGGTTTGGGCGTGTCAAACTGATGTCGGGAGAGGCTGAGGCGAGCGTGTTTGCTGGAGCCTGAGAAGGGCCAATTCGGGTTGGAAAGTGTCCATCACTGCAGGGGAGAGGTACTTCCAGGTTTTGTCATGTGTGCCGTGGCTTGCCTCCCTGTCGTGGTCACAGGAGGTGCACCGACAATCTCTGTAAGACGTGGAGAGACACAGAACCTCTCTAGTGATCTTGCCCACATGCACCTCACGTGGAGAGTAAGGCATCCTGCAGCATTTTGCCTCAGAATGATTTAAGAGCCATGAGAGCTCTAGTGTAGCTGGGGCAGGGCACGTGATGGAGATGGAGGATGCTGGAGGAAATAGCAAGACAGGACTGAGGGGCATCAGGCAGGCCTGGAGGATGAAGGGGTCTCAAATTGGCAATCGAAGGCCAGGACCAGTGCAGTTTTGAATTCTTACAATTGATGTGACCTTCTGTGTACCCATAGATGGGTAAAGCTTTGAGGAATCTAGACTTTTACCTACATTCTAACTATGCCCACTGCTGCTTTTATGACTAGATGCACTTTTTGGTCCAGGTGGTGAGCATCCTCTGCCTCTCAGCCTGTCGTGTGTGCGTGCATGCAGGTTGTTGATTAGGTGGGGTTGGGATCAGCTTCCACAATGCTCACTGAATTCAGTCTGCTTCGTAGCTTAGCAAAGACTCCTGCCTTCTGTCGTTTCCACTAACTCATACTAATCTGCCCAGTCAATTGCCCTGGTGTTTCTGGGCTTTGGAGGACATTCCACTGGAGATACCACCCTGCACATCACACAGAGGAGCTATTCCAGTCACATGCCACGAGCAGTTCTCTCTAACCAAGCAGAGCTAGCCAATCACAAAATCGGCAAGCACAGAACCTTCTGGATAAAACTGGGCAGACATGACACATGACTGTGTTTATCTTCAAATATGATTGGATACACCAAAGTCAGTTTGCCAAAATGCGTTAGGTTTTCAGCTCTGGTCGGTTCAGCAAATAGTTTTGAGAGGCTACTAAGCGTCAGACACTGAGCGAAGTGCTGTCGTCTACAAGAAGGTTTTTGATTATGTTCCTCGGATGCCAGCTTTTCTTCAGAAAGGCACGGAAGGTTTTTATTCTTTCTTCTGAAGTACTTGGCATTCTTGACTCTTTCATAATGAAATGTCCTTTTTCATTTTTATATATATATATGTATATATTTTGTTGGTGTGTTGGAAAATTATTTAAGTATTTTTCTTCTGATCACTTTGTTGAAAACCATTAATTTTATTTTTTTAATCTTAATTTTTACTCTTCATGGTATAGGAGTGTGTTGTTTGCAAATATTTTTTCTCTTTATTTACAATACTTATTTCCCTCAGTAAAATTCATAAACATCTTGTATCTCAGTGAAGACTTTTAATTCAAATTACAAATTGTGCCAAATTTAATTTATTTCTACTGGAACTAATTTGATACATTTGGGCAGGCAGGCGTATACTATGTAATAATGAAGTATGTTCTTTGTAGATGGCTGCAGTGGTTCAACATAATTCAGTTTTATTTCTTGTCAGAGAAGCGTGTAGTTCAGCATGCGAACTACTTTTAGCAGTTACATTTACATATGTGACTGTACCAAAAA
>NW_011899780.1:0-3580 GCF_000151845.1 Pteropus vampyrus | reverse complement strand
GGAGTTGGACAGGCCCCACTGCAGCCTCTTTCGTGGGGGAGAGGGTGGGCATCCTGGGAGGTGGAGGTGTCAGGATTTTATGTCGGATGTGCCTCGGAGGGCTGTCTAGCTAGAAAAGAGTACTGTTGGGGGCTTGTCTTGCAGCTGCACTTGCATAGCACAAGACTGAGATGATATTTCTTGTCAAAGGATATGGAGGAGGGGTACTGATGATCATTGCGGGGTGGGTGGGGGGAGAGAAGGCTAGCCCTTTCAGCCCCTTCTTGAAACCCCCACCTATGAGGAACCCTCTGGGATAGAATTTGAATTTGTGATCATACTGGGGTTTGGGCGTGTCAAACTGATGTCGGGAGAGGCTGAGGCGAGCGTGTTTGCTGGAGCCTGAGAAGGGCCAATTCGGGTTGGAAAGTGTCCATCACTGCAGGGGAGAGGTACTTCCAGGTTTTGTCATGTGTGCCGTGGCTTGCCTCCCTGTCGTGGTCACAGGAGGTGCACCGACAATCTCTGTAAGACGTGGAGAGACACAGAACCTCTCTAGTGATCTTGCCCACATGCACCTCACGTGGAGAGTAAGGCATCCTGCAGCATTTTGCCTCAGAATGATTTAAGAGCCATGAGAGCTCTAGTGTAGCTGGGGCAGGGCACGTGATGGAGATGGAGGATGCTGGAGGAAATAGCAAGACAGGACTGAGGGGCATCAGGCAGGCCTGGAGGATGAAGGGGTCTCAAATTGGCAATCGAAGGCCAGGACCAGTGCAGTTTTGAATTCTTACAATTGATGTGACCTTCTGTGTACCCATAGATGGGTAAAGCTTTGAGGAATCTAGACTTTTACCTACATTCTAACTATGCCCACTGCTGCTTTTATGACTAGATGCACTTTTTGGTCCAGGTGGTGAGCATCCTCTGCCTCTCAGCCTGTCGTGTGTGCGTGCATGCAGGTTGTTGATTAGGTGGGGTTGGGATCAGCTTCCACAATGCTCACTGAATTCAGTCTGCTTCGTAGCTTAGCAAAGACTCCTGCCTTCTGTCGTTTCCACTAACTCATACTAATCTGCCCAGTCAATTGCCCTGGTGTTTCTGGGCTTTGGAGGACATTCCACTGGAGATACCACCCTGCACATCACACAGAGGAGCTATTCCAGTCACATGCCACGAGCAGTTCTCTCTAACCAAGCAGAGCTAGCCAATCACAAAATCGGCAAGCACAGAACCTTCTGGATAAAACTGGGCAGACATGACACATGACTGTGTTTATCTTCAAATATGATTGGATACACCAAAGTCAGTTTGCCAAAATGCGTTAGGTTTTCAGCTCTGGTCGGTTCAGCAAATAGTTTTGAGAGGCTACTAAGCGTCAGACACTGAGCGAAGTGCTGTCGTCTACAAGAAGGTTTTTGATTATGTTCCTCGGATGCCAGCTTTTCTTCAGAAAGGCACGGAAGGTTTTTATTCTTTCTTCTGAAGTACTTGGCATTCTTGACTCTTTCATAATGAAATGTCCTTTTTCATTTTTATATATATATATGTATATATTTTGTTGGTGTGTTGGAAAATTATTTAAGTATTTTTCTTCTGATCACTTTGTTGAAAACCATTAATTTTATTTTTTTAATCTTAATTTTTACTCTTCATGGTATAGGAGTGTGTTGTTTGCAAATATTTTTTCTCTTTATTTACAATACTTATTTCCCTCAGTAAAATTCATAAACATCTTGTATCTCAGTGAAGACTTTTAATTCAAATTACAAATTGTGCCAAATTTAATTTATTTCTACTGGAACTAATTTGATACATTTGGGCAGGCAGGCGTATACTATGTAATAATGAAGTATGTTCTTTGTAGATGGCTGCAGTGGTTCAACATAATTCAGTTTTATTTCTTGTCAGAGAAGCGTGTAGTTCAGCATGCGAACTACTTTTAGCAGTTACATTTACATATGTGACTGTACCAAAAAGCGAGTTTAATAAGAATTTCACTGACAATTTGAGTAGGCGATGTATGTAATTTTTTGTAGTCTTTGTCTTTTAATTCTCAAATAGACTTTGTAGAAAGTTTAATCCTCACATTGGAGGGTTGTTGAATGTGTTGGGTGTCTGTGCATCAGGCGACAAGGCTGGACTCTGGGGGAGGGGTGACACAAGGACTGGGGCCTGGAAGAGAAAACAAGTGTCTCTGCTCTAGGTCTTCCTGGGAAGGCCGGAACCATGGTCCACAAAGATGACATCCACCAGAGACGGAATTCTGGTCTTGGAAATAGATAACAGGGAGGAAGGCAACTGACTGCTGTCTGGTGTCGATCATGAGGGCTCAGCCCGAGGTCCTGGTTGAAACATAAAACATATGTGTGACGGTTATCTTTTTATTGCCAGTTATATCTTATCTCTCAGCACTTATCCACCCTTCATTACCTGATGACAGAAGTGGACCTTGTAAGCACCTCCCCTTTGCAGCTGCCGTGTCGTTAAGCGCTGTCAGTAGAGGGCGCTAGACCGACATAAGGAAGGTTGGGGTTCCTTTTTTGTTTTTGTTTTGTTTTTTTAAAAAAAACACCTTTATTCTGCGGCCCGCAGTTGGTGGCGTGGATGGGAGACACCGCGTGGCGCCCCCTCCGTTGAGTTTCAGTAGTATCCCTGCAGGTTAATCTCTCAGTGAGTCTTACAGACACCCTAGTGGTCAGCTTCTCAGCCTTGAGCCTCCTGCAGGCTGGGGTGGTAGGGGGAGGTGTTTCCTGTTTGCTAACCCCAGCTGTGATTCCTAGGTCCTAGGCTGTAGCTTGGTCCACCAGCACCCCGGTGGGAGGCTTCCAGCTTTCCGCTCTCAGCCCACGCTACCCTGCCTTCCAACCTTTGCCCGGCCACTGTGGACCAGTTGTGGGTCAGGTGAGCCCGGAGAATTTCTCCGCCCTCCCGTGGGCTGCAACCACGCCTTTTCCAGTGAGATCAGAATCCCAGCCTTGGGGAGGAGGGTGCTCTCCTTGTCAAGTTTGCTCCTTCATTGGGTGCTCTCTTTCATTCCTTAGGTTTTCTTTGGAGTTTTCTTTATCCTTTAATCCTTAAGAGTTAATCCTCTATGATAGTCGTTCTTTATATTAAAATTTCCCTGTTAAACTTATTGGGTGGTTTCTGTCTCCTAATTAGATCCTGATTGATACAAAATAATAGTAGCATAATTGATAGAAATATCGAGTTTGTTCCCTTATATAGTTTACTTCCTTTGTATTTGAAGCCTAGAGTAGAAGGGGCTCTGTGGTCTTGCTCCTACAGGTCCAGCCCTCAGAAGCAGTGAGTAGCACCCAGTAAGACTGGATCCCAAGTACCTAATATCCAGACTCACTGAAGATCCCACACTTGACAAAAACACTGGGGAAAATAGATGAGAATGGATGGTGTAACTCTGGCACTGTGTGTGGGTGAGGGAAATCCAGAGGAAAAAGAGATTGAATTCCCTGCTTATACAGAGAGATGGGAACTCAGAATCAGAATTAGTTGATTGAAAGAAAATAAGTATGGCATTTCTAGTTACTCTGTTTTATGGTAGTTATATTTTTACGTCGAATCATTGGAAAAATAGAAATAT
>NW_011899779.1:3509-4047 GCF_000151845.1 Pteropus vampyrus | reverse complement strand
CAGGGACAGAGAGAGAGGGTGATTCTCCTGGAAGTGAAATGGGTGGAGTGAAAATTAAAGTTGGATATTTATTATACAAGGAATGACGATGAACCTTGTAACTAAGGTGGGTGCCCCGTTTACCTCCTGGGGTACATTCTGTGCTCTGAGATTGCTCATTTACGGTGACTTGTCCTTGTTCTCTAATCAATAGGATCTTGGTAGTATGAGCTGGATCCCTTACTGTGGATGATGGTTCAAAATAAACATTAGCAACTAGACTTTGGGGATAGAATCAAGGAACCTGATGTAATATCATCATCATGGGCAGCTGAGGCCTGGGAAAGGAACATAACTTCCTCAAATCCACCCAGTTAGTCAGTGGGAGTGGAAGGACTGCAACCTGGTAATTAACTTTCAGTCTCTTATGGTTATTACCACTAATGCCGAAGATACTCTGAGGGGTAAGTAAAGTTTCAATAGTAATAACCATAACGACAACTGTTATTATTTTTCACAATATATATCATTTAGGCATTGTTTAAAGTGCTTTATATTT
>NW_011899779.1:0-2699 GCF_000151845.1 Pteropus vampyrus | reverse complement strand
ATATTTTCAATGTTATGAATGGTCAGGGACAGAGAGAGAGGGTGATTCTCCTGGAAGTGAAATGGGTGGAGTGAAAATTAAAGTTGGATATTTATTATACAAGGAATGACGATGAACCCTGTAACTAAGGTGGGTGCCCGTTTACCTCCTGGGGTACATTCTGTGCTCTGAGATTGCTCATTTACGGTGACTTTTCCTTGTTCTCTAATCAATAGGATCTTGGTAGTATGAGCTGGATCCCTTACTGTGGATGATGGTTCAAAATAAACATTAGCAGCTAGACTTTGGGGATAGAATCAAGGAACCTGATGTAATATCATCATCATGGGCAGCTGAGGCCTGGGAAAGGAACATAACTTCCTCAAATCTACCCAGCTAGTCAGTGGGAGTGGAAGGACTGCAACCTGGTAATTAACTCTCAGTCTCTTATGGTTATTACCACTAATGCCGAAGATACTCTGAGGAGTAAGTAAAGTTTCAATAGTAATAACCATAACGACAACTGTTATTATTTTTCACAATATATATCAATTAGGCATTGTTTAAAGTGCTTTATATTTATGTTTCATTTAGTCTTCATAACTATGAAGTAATTACTATTATTATCTCTATTTATAGATGAGGAAGCTGAGGAACCTTACCCGAGGAACTTGCAAAGATCATGGTACTAGGAAGTGGTAGTGCCAGAGTGTAGCCCCAGAGCCCCTACTTTTGACCCGTCTGCCCCACTGCTTCCTCTGCATTTCAGTGGCTGGGAAAATAATGACCATGTAAGATGGCAGATAGCCAGTGGATGGCCAGCCGGGTGTAGGTGGTCTTCCCACTCTCCTTTGGCATTGTTTCTAATTGAGTCCTGCTGACCTGCAGAGTTATTTTCTACCCCTCTTTAAAACATTGTGACATTCTTTTGTTGCTACTTATCTGAAGATCCTGTTCAAGGTACAGTTTAGATCCTCCAGAATGTGGATAGCTACTATTTTATACATTAATAGGTGTCCTTTTATTTCACAAAGGGTTTTTATAGCTCACACTTTTGCTGTCTGTCAGGACACACCAACATCTCCCAACAAAGAGGAAAGTTGGGAGATTTGAGAGTTACCAGTCCAAGCTTTTCCTCTGGGTCCTATGTTTAGGGAAATTACTATGAAATATCTTTTTAATGAGCTGAAAGAGTGACTTCCTGAAAGAGATTTGCTAGGTCCCCCCAAAAAAGGGAAAAATGAACTTGGTAATGACTAGAAAAGAAAATGACCAAGCACAAAAATGAAAGCCAGATACTCAATTTCTCAGCATCACTTACAGCTGGAGGTGATCCTGTGAACTACTTTCTAGCCAATTAGATGTAAGGGGAAGTCTGCTTGGGGTACCTGAAAATGTCTTTGCTTTCCTGATAAAAGGTGCAGGAAAGGAGAACTTACCTGTCCCTGCCTTTTCTCCTTGAATTTGTCCGTGATGCCTTGGAGTGTGGCTGTCATCTTGTGATCATGAAGCAGGACAAACTAATATGCTGTGGTAGGTGGAGCAGAAACAGAAGGGATCTAAGTCCTTGATAACACTGCTTAGCCACTGAAATAATACCAGCAATAGCCTATCTCTAACTTTCTTGTCTTATGAGAAAAATAAAACCTTGTTTACAAAAAAAAAAAAGTACTGTGATATTTCTTACCTCAAAAAGTTAAGAAATTAGGAAAAATTACTTAAAGGTAATCAGAAGCTAAAAACTGATTTAAAAGGCTATGGTGAGCTAGTGGAAGAATCGGAAGAATCCAATCAGTTAAATAGCAAGATTTCGTTTCGACTTTGCTTTTGTTTCTGGAACTACAAATAAGAAGTCTCAAACAAGTCATTCCTCACTGTTCCAGGGACCAGTAAAAAACTCAGCAAGATGAGCTCTGCAAGCATTATTTCTGGATTTTCTGCTTGGCCGAGAGGCAGATCCCAGCTTAATTTTCAGAAACTGGCTGTGGACAGCACCACCTCATGCGTAGCTCTTTCGCTGCACACTCTAGTCTGTGTTGGAATTTTCTGTTCTGTGCCCACTGCCTACTACATGGTGAGCTATGAAAGGAGCTGCAACTAATTGTATTTGTAGCTCCAGAGGTTAGCTAGTGTCTGGCACTCGGGTGGTGCTTGTATCAGTCAGGGTCCCAGCAGAAAGCAGTTAGTGCACTCAAATAGTCATAACTCAGAGCTTACTAAAGTGATTATTTTTATCAAGGTGTGAGTAGGATATAGGTAATCAGAAGCTAGAGCATAGCACCCTGAGTTAGCAATGGTGGGGAACCGTTACCACCCCAAGTCTGAAGGGGTGAGAGAGGGAGGGGTTGCTGAAACCCAGAGACCCAGAGAGCTTAAACCCAGTGTGAGAAGGGCTTCTTTATTCAAGGACTCCAAACTGCCCATGGCAACTTAGGGATAAAGCAGGGGAATCAATTCTCTGATCTTACCCTCCTCCCTCCTTTATCTCCTGCTGGTGCTCCCCAGTGACCGAATCTAGCTGGGTGCTTGGGGCAAGAGCATCCTGTCAATGCAGTCTGTACAGTTTGCTCTCCTGGGGCTCAGGACAGAGTGGAAAAGGGTGAGGAGTGGCTACGTAGAGGGGAAAGGAAGATCTCCAGCACAGGACTCAATAAATACCTGCTGAATGAGTGACCATCATGTTTATACAGCGTGTTCCCGCAGAAAGTGAGCCTTAGGCT
>NW_011899778.1:3481-5505 GCF_000151845.1 Pteropus vampyrus | reverse complement strand
TTTCCAAACGAAGCATCAGGATGCACGGTCTGACAGCTGGACAAATGGCCAAAGTCAGAAGCATCCTGCAAGCCCAAGCTAGACAGTCATCATAAACATATTCGTTTTAAGATGAGAGCTTGGTAACCGGACGAAGCTCCAGGAGGCAATCAGTGTGGAGAAGACGTCCCGCCCGCCTCGCCGCTGACGCGTCTGCTCCTGCTCACCTGCGCGAGGACGCGCTCTATCCCTGGGCCCCCGGCTTACTACGTCGGTCCTCCTCACTGTCATCACCCCCTTCACGTCTCAACACAAAGCCAGCTGAGGTCGTTTTGCACCTGCCTCTGTCTGAGCGGCTGCTGTTTCTCCCGTCTTATCGGCCATAAACGTCCACATGTCGCCCGTGCCTGGGTCAGACGGAACCGCGGGCTTTTCCCTAAGGCCCGTGACCTGTCAGCCACCTGCCTGGTACCAGC
Organism: Pteropus vampyrus; assembly: GCF_000151845.1. Taxonomy (NCBI): domain Eukaryota; kingdom Metazoa; phylum Chordata; class Mammalia; order Chiroptera; family Pteropodidae; genus Pteropus; species Pteropus vampyrus. The sequence goes on along the minus strand of NW_011899778.1, from coordinate 5,050 downwards.
TCCCCCTTCTGCTGTTTGTTCCCCTTTTCCTGTTAAGAACTTGCTGAGGCTTTAAGACTTGGTTCAGTGGTCACCTCCTCCAGAAGGCCCTCTTTAGCGGGGTCTTCCCCTGTGCCCCCAGAGCACGCTACAGTTCCCAGTACAGCCGCCCGTCGCAACGCGCCTGCACCATGCACCACCCGTGTCCTGGACGACTGAGCTCTGAGCAGCACCCAGACCCTTCGCCACCAGCGTCTGGCAGGCTCTTGCACACGGTACGTGCGCCATGCCTGTGAGTGCATGAGTGGAGCAGAGGGAGTGGACGGACGGGTCCCGGCCTCACTGCAACTCCCTCCTGTGAAGAGGGTCTCCTTACTTTCCCCAGGCCATCGAGAGGCCGCAGGCAGAGCTGGCACAGTGCCAGCAAGGAAGGACCTCGAGGAGGGGAGGGGATCGCAGAGTTAGGTCCCCGTCCCAGGAGGAGAGGAGGGAGAGGTCAGCCCGAGCCTGTGGAGGCAAGTGCTGTGTGTCCATTGATGGGCAGGACGAAACGGGGCTCCGGGAGTCACACCCAGGGTGGCCGACTGGCCTGAGGAGGAGGGGGCGGATAAGCCAGGCAGTGGCAGGTCATTTACCCGGAAGGACTCCTTCAGTCTCTGGGGGAAGAGTTTCAGGCATTCTTCGGCAGTCATGAAATAGCCGTCCGCGCTATTCTTCGAGAGAACTGGAGTCTGGGGCGGAGTCAATTCTGGCCCATCCATCTTGGTACCTGCAACGACCCCACACACCAGAGGCCTCTGTTAGGGGCGTGCGCGCCTCCTTAGTCTGCTTTGACGCCTGAATTTTGCCTGGCCCAAGCCCTGTGAGGACACGACACAGCAATTCCACTCTGTGAGCTGAGCACAGCGTTAACGTCGCTAACATCTGGCCTCCCGCCCTCTGGCCTCGTAGCCGTGTTCCTGTGCCTACGAGGAGAACTTGCTCTCTGGGCCACCGGGCCCCGGCTCGTCCCTCTCTCCTTTCCCAGCGGCAGAGAAGGAGAATCCCCGGAACCTGTCCTAAGCCCGGGGGCGTGTGCTTCAGCCGACAGTCGTTCATTCCACAGGCATTTCCTGACTGTGCCTGCTAGGCCTTGGGCCCGCTCTTTTAACAGCCCTGAGGGGTCCAGCCTGCTTTCCCGCCAGCTCACGCACAGGAGAACCTACTGTGCCCGCTTCATACATAAGGATTTGGAGGCTCAGGGGTCCCCCAGCTCCCCCAAGGGTGAGAGCTCGCAGGTAGCACAGAGGAATGGGAAGGCAGACTCCAGAGCCCAGCTGGCTAATTATCGCATTATGCTCTCTCTGTCCCCTAAAGCTGAGGAAGGAAGTGGCACTTATATTTAAAAACCAACCTATTTCCACCAGGTTGGGATAATTTGAGTGTGGCTTTATCAACAACCAGGCTGTAAACCGGGGGCTTGGTTTCAGACGTGGTTCTCTGCACGCGCTGAGACCACCCCTCCCCACAGATGCAGTCTGTGGTAAGGCGGGTGGCGGGTGGGGGGAGGACAGACGGGACGGGGACAGTGGGCGGAGCATCCGGAGCTCG
>NW_011899778.1:0-511 GCF_000151845.1 Pteropus vampyrus | reverse complement strand
CGTATGTCAGGGCTTCTGATGCCACAGGAAGCCAGAGTAAGCTAGAGAGCAGAGGAAGAGCGGGGTCAGCGGTGTGCCGATCGCAGAGTGTGTGCGGGAAGCTGAATGCGGCACAGGGAACAGGAGGGTGGGGGAGACAGTACACATCACCATCACCGTCATCACCACCATCACCATCACCGGCATCACCACCATCATCACTGTCATCACCATCACTGTCACCGGCATCATCACCATCACCACCCTCATCACCATCACCATCACCATCACCATCACCGGCATCACCACCATCATCACCATCACCACCCTCATCACCATCACCATCACCGGCATCACCACCATCACCATCACCGGCATCATTACCATCATCACTATCACCATCACCGGCATCACTGTCTTCATCATCACCATCACCGTCACCGTCACCGTCGCCACCATCATCTCCACCTGCATTACCATCCTCGCATTACCATCATTGCATGCTATGTGCCAGGCATCGCCGTGAGCTCCC
>NW_011899777.1:3730-5371 GCF_000151845.1 Pteropus vampyrus | reverse complement strand
GGGGGGGAACGGGGGAATGGCCTGGAGGAAGGACTGCTTAGTGCCTCGGGACTACCCATTCATTCAACAGATATTAACTGAACACCTATTTTGTGCCAAGCACATTAATGAACCCAAATCCTCACCCTCGTGTGGCTTGTGCTAGTGATGGGAACAGGCCCTCCACCACCACCACGTGGCAGAGAGCAAAGGGCTGGAGAGGGCTCGGGGAGGGGCGGCTACTGCAGACAGGAGGTCAAGATCTGGCGGAAGATAATTCCAGGCTGAGGAAACATGCTGGCTGGAGGACCCTGCGGGGTGGGCAGGGCAGCGTGACCAGAGGAAGGGGGTGGGGTGGAAGCAGATAAAGCAGGAGAGAGGCAGGGGCCAGGGCAGCTGCCAAGCCTGACCCTCAGCTACGTCTGTCACAAGGTGGGGTGATGCTACTTTGTAGCACTGTCGTGAGATTAAGTGGCACATGGAAGCACTCAGCTCTAAGCCCGGCTCCTGGTAAACGCTCCACAGCACATGAGCTTGAGGTTTGGGGCTGCGACGAGGCTGAGGCTGTCCTGAGACCCCTCCTGGACATGGTCAGAAAAGCTGGTCTTTGAGCCCCAGATGCTAACTAGACAGCAGTCGCTCAGTCAGATGATGACGGTCCTCACAGGGATGGTCTTGCCAGGAGAGGGAGGGCTCTGTCACCTCCCGGGGTGGGAGCGGCAGGCGTGGCAGCTGCTGCAGGGTGAGGTACAAACCCCGGTGAGACGTTAGTTACCTCTGCTGCTCACAGCCCTGGTGGCCTAGGCTAGTCGCCACCCCTCTGGGCTCCTGGGTAAGAAAAGGGGCTGGGCTCACTTTCTGCGTGCTGGGTCCTGAGGAGGGGGAGGGACCTCCCCAGCAAACACCCACAAGGCTGGCACTGCCTGTCAGGCCTAGCATGAAGCTCTTAGGAGGGAGCAACCACTCTCCAACCACGCCTGGCTGGTCCCCTCCTGGAGAGAGAGAGGAAAAGCAGAAACCACCAACTTTCACAACGACACCCCGGGCCCTCCCTGAGGCAAGTGCTGGCCAGCTTCCTGGGTAGCTGCTACTTCCCCTTCTGCTCCAGAAAATGGGGCTCTGCCAGGAGGGGGAGGTGGCCCCCGCCGCTTGCCCCGGACTGGAGTTTATGAGCGGTGTCCATCTTGGGGACAGCTGCCCTCGGACAATTCAAGGGGGGTTTCTACCAGGAAGTCTCTCCTGCTGAACAAGCCGCCCCCTCTCCATCTGCCACCTGAAAACAAGTCAGAGACAAGGACAGCGGGCAGGGAGGGACTCTTCCTCCTCAGACCATCGTGTCCACAAGGAAGGGGCCATTTGTGAGGTGTCTGCAGCTGCACCCCCGGCTCCATGTCTGGCACACGACGCCCTCAACAGGGGTGATCAGATGAACCAGTGAATGAACGGATAGACTTTGCTAGAATGCCTTTACTCTTGTATTTTTAGGAAAAAATGACAGAGTTGGGTTTTAAGAAATATAACTGACAATAATTCGATTTCTAAAACTAGATCCCCAAAACTAGATTTATAATATATATGGAAGCTTACAAAAGTGTTATTCAAAAGAGTGAAAACCTGAACACAGACTAAGTTGCTGCCAGAGCCCAGCTGGAGAAGGTAAGG
>NW_011899777.1:0-385 GCF_000151845.1 Pteropus vampyrus | reverse complement strand
ATGAGGGATTACACGTTTGCTACAAGGTAATTTTCAACCTGAAAAAGATTCCATCGTACGATAGTGCCATAACTTATTTAATCCCTACTGGGGTACACTTGAGTCATTTCTGATTTCATGCTGTAAACACTGTTGCTGTGAATATCATTGTAGGTATCTTTCTACACGTGTATTTATATCGATGATGACATACACAGTGTGAAATGCATTATATATTACACATACACACAAGCAGTGAACTTAGACTATAGGAAGATACGTGAGACTCTCTCATCTGTCGACTTAACTGTAAGCAACCAAAAGAATCCAAGATAAGAGGAGTCTTTCCCAGACAATTCCAGGCCAATTAAAGCCAAAACACTGTCCCACTGTAGGTCTGCACCCC
>NW_011899776.1:5016-5312 GCF_000151845.1 Pteropus vampyrus | reverse complement strand
CAGAGGACATTTTGCTCTCATTACAAACACACGTGTAATGTGAGTGGGAACCTGTCAGGTGCCCCTTACAACAACGACTATAGCAACAGATAACCACCAGCAAATATTTACACCTGCGAGGGTCACCCAAGAAGAATTATGACCAGGTATGAGCAAGTGGGGTTCCTGGAGAACTTTAAGCCTGGCTCTTAGTTCGAGGTCCTCATGTGCTCATAATGAATCAGGGCCAAGGCAGAAGCAAAATCAAGAATCGGGAAATCCTGAAACATCTGGTAACAGATGCATCCACTTATCTG
>NW_011899776.1:0-1520 GCF_000151845.1 Pteropus vampyrus | reverse complement strand
ATGAATACCATAAATCCCTGTTTTATTTCACACTTTGAGGAGTATAAATTGTGTGTCTCATCGTCACCAGTGACTAGAGACATTTTATCCTCCTGCCCGTCCCCCTGACACCCCAAACCCCTTCTCACCCTTCCCATTCCTTCTGCTCCACAGCAGGAGGTGAAGAGAAAGGGAGTTTTAGAACGTTCTAGGGTGTTCTCACCACCTCGTTTACACACAGCGCTGTTTCCATTTCTCATAATGAGATATGTGTTCCTATTTTGTTTCAGCTGATGTTGCAAAGAAAATCATAATTTAATGGTGACACTCTGAGCCATTCTCCTCAAAACTCTTTTATTTTGAAACTCATCCATATAATAGATGGTTTCTTAGAGTGAAGGACACTTGCCTTCCTAAGCCTGATAGTGCAGCTCTTGGTGCCAGCGCACAGTCTGGTCCCCTTAAAACTTGGGGAGACCCCGATCCCTTCACACCAGGACATAAACTCTGTGATTTCCCAGTGGACTCACTGCTGGAGGGAGGAGTGACTGCTAATTTCTGTCAAAGAAGATGAGAAGAAATTTTACTAAGGAGGAAGAAATGTTCCCAGGAATGTGGTTCGATTTGGCATGAGCTAGATCGATGGGGCCAGGAGGTGAACACACCCATCTCATCGTTGAGCCCTTTCCAGAGATGAAATTTGGGACTGATGTCACCGGGGATGTGAGGATGCAGATTTGGTGAAAAACCTTAACCAATCTTTCTCAGTGTCTCAGTCACCATTCAGTCATTGGTCATTATGAGGTCTCAGCACCCAACTCATTCAAGATCTTCCCCAGGAGACATCAGGGTGACACTGGGGCTGGAAGACAGAGGAAGCTGATTTGCATGAGACACCTTCTCCTCCTAATGGGTCTGGAAACATAAAAAGGCCCAGGACACCACACTCCAGCCCAGGAGTCTGAGGAGGCTGCGTCCTGTGAGTGTCCCCACCATGGCCTGGACGGTGCTTCTGCTGGGGCTCCTCGCTTATGGCTCAGGTCAGGGAAAAGGACTCTACCTATTGGGGATTCATAAAGGCAGGTTCTCCAGGTGACCTAGTTTCATGAAAACTGTGTGTCTCCTTTGGTTTTAGGGGCGAATTCTCAGACTGTGGTGACCCAGGAGCCATCGCTGTCAGTGTCTCTAGGAGGGACGGTCACACTCACCTGTGGCCTTAGCTCTGGGTCAGTCTCCACGAGTAACTACCCTAGCTGGTACCAGCAGACCCCAGGCCGTGCTCCCCGCACACTTAACTACAAAATCAACACCCGCCCTTCTGGGGTCCCTGATCGATTCTCTGTATCTATCTCTGAGAACAAAGCCGCCCTCACCATCACGGGGGCCCAGCCTGAGGACGAGGCCGACTATTACTGTAACATATGGGATGGCAACTCTAAGGCTTACACAGTGTTTCAGTCCCAGAAGGAAGTGAGACAAAAACCTCTGCGCTCTCCTGGCCTTTTGCAGTCACCTCTGCTGGTGTCTGTGACCAAGTCCAG
>NW_011899775.1:5233-5662 GCF_000151845.1 Pteropus vampyrus | reverse complement strand
CTGTTCCGTGCATTGCCGATAATGACAGAGCTGTGCGGGGCGAGAGCAGAAGTTGAGCTCTGGCGGCGATTCGTCCAGGCAGGTGTCCGAAGAGCAAGTAGTACAGTCAACTGCCAAGTAACCGTGTCTGCGGCAGCTCGAATGTGCTACAAAGCAGAGGATGGCCCGGCGCGGACGTGGGAGACGGGACTGAAGGGCAGGGCAGCCAACATGCCTGAAGTCAGGCACGAAGCAGGCGGTGTACCCGAAACTGGAAAGAGAAGGTTAAGCCCCAAATTACTGGGGCGCAGGGTCCGCGTCAGGGTGAGCTCAGAAGAGCAGCTGGGTCAAGATCGCCCAGGCATTTCCTGGCAGAAAAGGCAGAAACTGGACAGGATTTTGAACAGTTTTGCTTGTCCCCAGTTTAGTTAAAGTGGTCGCATGCTGTCC
>NW_011899775.1:0-2718 GCF_000151845.1 Pteropus vampyrus | reverse complement strand
GGCCGTTCCTTCATTTGTATTTCCGTTTGGGATTTGATGGAAATAAAAATGGGAGGGCAGCGGCTTCGTCCTCTGTGGCAGGTGTTTTGAGTGATCAGAAAAGCGTTCGAAAGGGATTTTTATATTGAAGCATAAAGAGAAACAAATTTAAATAAAAGGACGTGAACTGTAAGCCAGGAATGAATCTGGCAACACGAGAGCCACTCGGGTCTGGGCCTGGATCCGACGGCCTTGGTGACGGGCTCGTCTCTGGGACAGTGCAGGCTGCTCCCCAGTAAGACTCCCGGAAGACACGTCCATCTCCGTAGCTGACTGAGGCCGTTTGTTTCTCACCTTTTTCTGGGCTACGTCGTACGGGATGGACTGGCTGCCCGATCTGTAACCCTGTGTCTTGACACGTGACGTGTGGGGTGGGCTAAACGGGACACTGCTGGGCATCATGGCGGGTGACGGAAGGGGACACCAATAGTTACCGTTCACTGAGGTTTGCCGTTCGCTGATTACCGCGATGACAACTGCACGCCTCATTCGCGCCCTGCATGGCCGCCATGAAGGACGCCCAAGGGAGACCGAGGAGCTGGGTCCGATGCACGCAGCACCCGGCTTGGTGACAAGGGCTTGTACAGAGCTTCAGACCAAATGTCCGCTTCTCCAAAATTCCCTTGGGGTCAGAGAGCGAGAGGCTCACCCTGCTTCGCCAGGCTCTCTGCTCTTCCAAATGATTTTAAATTCATCCCACAGACTCTTGAGCTTCCCATGGTAATTGCTTTGAATCTGTGGATCGATTTGAGAAAATAAGTTTGTTTGTTTGTTTTACGGTATCGAATCTCCCTTGTTTACAGTGTTGAGTGTCCCTATCTTCCCTTTTATTGAGGTCTTAATTACCAATTAAGGATTTGGAGTAATTGCTTTTTAATTATTTAATTTGTTTTTAAATCTTATTTTAATGAAAAAAATACTTTCCTTCATTTATTATCATATTTAAATGAAACACAGGTAGGGGTGGTCTCTCCTGCTTTCCAGTAACTGACGTGACTGAAATGCTGTTGGAATGTTTTCAAACCTTCTAGCCATGCTCGAGGAGAGTCTCCCACTAACAGATTATAATAGGGTAGGATATAATAGATGTAACAGATAGGATGTAAACAAACATGTCACATTTCCTACAGCTTACGTGTCATATTTCATGTAACTTTACGTGTCATATTTCATATAGCTTTTCTATGCTTCATTTTCACAATAAATATTTAATTCATCCACAACACATTTCAGCTTAAGGTTTAACGTATTAATCGCACATTTTTCTTAGCCAGTTGTTTGTGCTCTGCTATGTCCACATAAGTCACTCTGAAACCCTCCAACACAAACCCTCCCCAGCCACACTCTCTGAAGTTCAGAGACAAAGTCCTCCTCCCACTCCACGTCCGGAGGATGATGTCAGCGTTTCAGCTGCTCACTGTCATGCAAGAAAAAGACATTCACGTTTTCCCAGGCTGTGTCGGGATATCTTATTTCTTAGGAGACAGAGTTGAAGGAAATAGACTTGTGATTTCAGATCTGTATCCGCTCTTTGTACAAAAGCTGTGATTTCGGGTCTGTGTTCCGTCTTTATACAAAAGCTTGGATAGCGTAGGATGATTGTGATTGTTAAACAAATAAATAAACACATCCACAGCACACCTAATACAGTGGTACCTGAGGCATGTTAGTTGCTAAACCAGTATCTTTCGTTTTTTATCTTACATCGTGATATATAACGGGATGCAGAATTTATTGCGCATGTGAAGGAGAGGATAGTGAGTTACAGCCACTTCTTTAACGCTGCGACAGGGAACTTCTCCAGAGTCGCAGGCGTCTGAGCCCACGTGTGGACTTGGTCCGTAGCTTGCTCCAAATGCCGGCGACACGGAGCCAGAGAATCGGGCCGTCAGCCTTCTTAGCGTTTACTTGGACACTGATGGTTTTGATCATCTTTATCATTCATCTTTATGGTTAGATCGAAGTAAGTAGAGAGTCTCTCGTAGTTACCTAGAGTAGTTCCCTAGGCATTGCCTGGTGCGTCCATGCATGCTAGCTCGTGTGTAATGTGTGATATCGCATCCACTAATGGCAACACCATTCGTGATTTTCCCCAGGGGGGAGGAAGATGGCCACACGGCGTACTCCCACGAGTGGAGAGAGCTGGTTTCTCTCTCCAGGTCACGGTGTCTGCAGCGGTGTGGTGACCTCCAGACCTCCGTGAGGACTCGCGAGCTCCACGTGCTTTTCAAAATGGAAGCTGCGGGCGGGACGCCCACCGTGGGCATCTGAGACGCCCCCGTCTCCTTCCACAGCCCGGTCCTCTCTCAGCAAATTGTCGCGAGACCGTACACTGTTGTTATCATAATCTTAATTTCATAAACAGAAATCGCTTTTCTATTAAAGATAGCAATGACTTCAAAACATCAACAAGCCATTATATAATACAAAAAAATACAGATGTTCTTTGTCGCATCTGAGGAGAGAAGCGCAAAGAAGCAGATCTCTTCGCTACTGCACGAGTCACACTGTAAGAGGACCATGGCTGCCCCACACTGGACAAGGAGAAGCAGGAGGAGCAGCTCCGCCCGTCTGCAGGCGGCACTGCTGGGTGGTGTCGCTGTCCCCAGTGTTCCACGTCTGAGTGATCCTGTCACCTGAGACCCACCTAGATGCGACAGACACATCAGCTCTGGTCCT
>NW_011899774.1:3811-6145 GCF_000151845.1 Pteropus vampyrus | reverse complement strand
TAGCCGGATGCCAGTTAGGTGTTTTCAGCATGACTCAGGGACAGGTGGGGCTGAGGGGTAGAAAAGAAGCCCTACTCCAGTTGGGGCCACACCCCTCCTGCTTGCCCCTGGGTTCCAGGGCCTTAGCTCTGGGTTCCCATGCTTGTCTAGGGGCCTGTGGCTCCTGGAAACACTTAAGTATCCAATGCCCCACAGAGGAAGGTGACTGCCCCAAGGCTCACACCCTATCTGAACCCACGGAAGGTAGGTAGCAGCTCTGAGCCCCTCTAGCTTCCCGAGACCAGCCACAACAAACCTGAAGTGGGTGCTGCCCTGGCGGCTGTGTGCCCAGACCCTAGGCAAACACCATACTAGCTGGTTCGCACACCTCCCAGGGGCTGGGCCAGCCTTTGGGCAGGGCTTCAGATTAGTCCTCCTCGAGCCTGGCACTGCCAAGTCGTGCCAGGTATCTTTGGACCACTGACCACTAGCCAAGTTGGGGAGAAGTTCTGACTCCCTGGAGGGAAGGAGAACAGGGCAGGCAGGGCTTCCAGGCCCAGACAAGGGAGCCCCAGCCCTAGGGCCTCCTCGGTCTAAGTGGGCTCAGCTGAGGGAGGCAGGGTGCAGATCCCCCCCACTCCTCCTTGTATGTAATTCTCCCCCCACCTCTGGGCCACCCATCGAAGCTGGAAAGAAGTCAGTGGCAAATGTCACAGCAGGGCTAGGGCCACAGGGCAGCCAAAGACTAAGAGCAGTAACTGTGGGTCAGCTCATTGAAAGACCTCTTGTCCATGTCATTCACCCCATTTCTTTGGCTTAATCTCTTGTAATCTAGGGTAAAACTGTTTCGGTGGCTTCAAGGAATCAGTTTTTGTTTTGACCTTAGCATTTTAAGGACTGTCTTATTTGTATCTGCTCTAGCTCCCTGACACCATGGCTGGAGAGAGCCTGGGGAGGGTCCGCTGGAAGGACCCTCCAGTTCGGCATGGACTGGGAGACCCCCTGCTTGGGGTGAGTGAGAAGGGGGACTGGAAAAAAAGTCTGGGACTCCCAAATGATGACCCAGTTCCAGCCGGTCCCTCCTAAGCCTTTACTCATCCACCAGATGTTTACAGTTGCTTGCACAAGACTGGGGTGAGTCTCCTAGAATCTACTAGAGAAAAGCCGCCTTCTCATCATGTCCTGGGGCCTCCGAAAATCACCCCACAGAGGACAATCAGGAGTGAGTGTGTCAGTGAAGCCCAAGCTACGCAGGTTCCCCGAAAAGCCCTCAAATTTCCTAGGCGCAGAAAGCTCCCCGGAACATGGGTGGGGGGCATTCTTTGACAACTCTTGCCCACCCTCTTTGGAAAGCAGAGCAAAACAAATGATCCCATAGGGAAAGCGAAACTGTGTTGGTGAGCAGCCATGAGTCTGTGAATCTGTGAGCATCTGCCTGTGTGGAGGGGGGGAGGGGTGTTTTTCTGAGTGTGTCCCTGAGGGCATGTGTAGTGGGGCAGACAGGAGGGGACATCCATCATTCTACCCAGAGTTTGGCAGTGTGTCTAGCGGAAAGACAGCTATGATGCGATCCAGTTCTCACGTAACCAGGGAAACTGCCTAAAAAATCAGAGGCCATGAATAGGTGAGAGGATGAGAGAGCAAAATGGGTAGCGACAGGAGCTAGCCCGGCTGAGAGATGAGCCTCCAGTGTGGCCTGTGTCTGGCTCATTCCCTCACACCACCCCCAGCACTAAGGAATTGTGCGGAAGAGGAAACTTCTCCCCTCTTGCCCTCCCTGTTCCCAGCCCCCCTCAGTGGTGGAAGAGAAGCAGCCTAGATTCAGCCACTTGCACACTGCACACAGGGGAGCGCCCCTTTTTTTCTGCTCACCGGGTTGGGGCACAAACTGGGCGACTGGAAGAAGTCGAGGCCTCGCCGGAGACCCGGGTGGACCGGAGGCTCACAACAGCGTTCCACACCCCGCTCAATGAGAGTGTCCAGCAGGTCAATGGGGAAGGCACAGACGACAGAGCTGGGACTCACACCAGGGTTGCTGTCTCTGCTAGTCGCAAAGACCCCAAATAGCACTTCCTGGCCCTCGGTGATGCTCAGTTCAGCGGCAAGTCGGCCGCCCACCATAGCCGTGTGGGCCGCCCGCAGCACCGGGTAAGGCTGCCCGCCCTCAGAGGTCCCGCGTCGCCGGCGTTTAGGCGCAAAACGGCAGTCGAGGACCAGCTCGCGGTAGCTGCCCAGGCTGGTCTCGCCCGTGCTGAGCCGGGCCAGGCGCGTGTGTAAGGCTCCAGGAGCAGCTGCCACGCTGGCTGGCTGCACGGTCAGGAAATAGACAAAGGCTCCTGCGTGGAAGCTGTACAC
>NW_011899774.1:0-2176 GCF_000151845.1 Pteropus vampyrus | reverse complement strand
AAAGGTAAGCAGGCCTTAGCCGTACCATCTAGGCTCCCAGAACGCACTGGGCCGGGGCGAGGAAGGGGCCAGCGACGCCCTAGTACCAGTGAGGGGGTCGAGGACCACCTGGCTCATTTCTTCTTTAGGAGCCAGTTTACAGCAACACCGTCAGTCGCCGGTTCCCTGGTAGGGCCTGGGGGACCCACCTGGTGGGGAACGGAGGCCAGTAATGTGTGTGGGACCAGCGGGGAGACATGAGGGGACCCCAGGAGTGGCGCCACCCTCTGTGGGCTTGCCCTGGACTGTCTGCGACAGCATAGTGTCAGAGGGAGGTAGACATTGCACCTTGTCTGCCCAGGGCCGTAGGAGTTACAAGATGGGGCCCGCATGTCTGGACCACAGAGGAGAGGCAGCTTCTGTGGAGGCCCACCCCTAGCTCTGGTCCCTCCATGCTGCCTCAGTATGTGGAAGCTGTAGGACAGGAACAATAAAACACAATGCTGGCCTTCCTTTCTGAGTCTGACCAGGCAGTCCCCACCCCCGCACCACCCCCAATATGGTAGAAGCATGGGCACCTCTAACCAGCCCTGTAAGCCTTGCTGGGCCCAAAGTCTCTCCATCTCTGAAATGAAGATGTAGTTCTGGCTAGGTGGTCACTCTCTCTCAAGTTGGGATGTGTATGGGGCGAAGGCAGGGGTGGGTGTCGGGGGTGGCACCTGGACCTCAGCAGCTTCCTCTTGGTAACTGGTGTCGATGAAAAAGGGACCACATACTCAGTGTGACAAGCTCAGGGGAGGCTAGCATGGCTAGCCCTACAAACTCAGAGACTGAAAGTCACCACACAGAATGGTCTAAACATAAAAATTCCTAACTAAAAGCGGGTCATGGAGAGTCGTCACACCCTAGGCCTGTAGCTTCCTTGACAAAGGTTAATTTTTACCTTAAGCGAGCCGTCTGTTGTCTTTTTGCATCTAAGATAACATACCTTTGAAATGTCTGAGTAATTTTCTTTCCCAGACCCCCTCAAAGGCACGACTGCCAGCACCGGTGCACCAGACGACCGCAGCATAAGAACACAGAACCCCTTATTGTTATATCTTCTTCCCCACATATCGTTTCTGTGTGCTATGAATGTTAGCTATCTTGTACCCAATGATGTAAAAGAAGGATATCTCTGTTTTGCTTTTTATCCAGTCCTAGAAATTTCCCCACTGTGCTTCTCCTGCCCTTTAATCTGCCTTCAGTGGATTTCATGTGATCCTCCTGACGTCTCCTCCTTTGATTCTAATGTATAAAATAAGCTGAAAAACTGCCATTCGCCAGAGCATTTTCTCAATCTGTTGAGATTTTGTTTCCTGGCAATTGTCAGTTGGGCTCAAATAAACTCATAAAAATTCTCTACAAGTTTGGATATTTCTTACTTCAATGCTGGTCCCTCCTTAACACTGGAGAGGGGCCCTATGGGACATCCTCAACTTGACAGCCCCCTCGGCCAAGTAGGTCTGGACCCTGGAGGGAGGGAAGCGTCACAGGGTGACCTTGGGCTGAGGTGAGAGGGACCTGTGAACCATGGGCTCTGGAGGGTAAGGGGGGTGGGGTAAAGAGGAGTCCTCAGCCCAACAAGATTCAGCCTGGCCCTAAGAGCTGTATCTCCTCAACTTCTCCACCCAACCTGTATTCCTTTTTCCTCCTTCCAGGAGCACCTCTTTCCATTCCTCCTCTTGCAGCTCAGGTGGCACCTCCTGCAGGAAGTCTTCCTCATCCAGACGGTGCCAGGTCTATTTTGTGGGTCTCGTAGACCCTATACTACACCCACTCTAGCACAATTCACTTTGGACACCTGCTCCCCACTTCCCCCATTCCTAGTGCTGGACTCCCCTCCCCCTCCAGGCTGAGCACCTGGTGACAGAGGTAAGAGCACAGGACAGCCACACCCAGAGCTAAGAGGATAAGGCGCTTGAGGTAACGTAAAAGGCACTCCCTTCTCTAACCAGAATTGGCCAGGAAATGAATAAACACAAAAGGAAAATCTTGGCACGGTTTCTGTGTTCCACGGTCAACATGTCTAAAGATGGTCATGCGGGGCAAAACCCAAATGAAACATTCTCCAACTGGCGCAGAGACGTGGTTCTTGTAACTTGTATCCCACCTCGGAACAGAGACTTCAGGGGTCCTCCTTGATCACCCAGTCCCC
>NW_011899773.1:2007-3373 GCF_000151845.1 Pteropus vampyrus | reverse complement strand
GCGACCTGTCTGTCCTCGGCGCTGATGCTTTTGTCTTGAGCACGCCGTTTGATAAAAAGAGAGCTCTGGCTAATCTGGAGATTGTGTTTGGTTTCGTTATTAATATTTGCATCTCTAATATATGGAAATTAATTTCCGTGATGAAATTAAACCCCCTAATAGGTATCTAGAGCTTATTAATTAGATAGTCTTGTTCCTTCATAATTAAAATTGTTCCTAAATCTCTTTAAAGGCTGAGAAATTGATATCCCAATTATTATCTTTTTTGGAAGCTTTGATGTCTAGCTTTTAGATCTCTAACTATCTGCAAAAATTTACTTCAAGTGTTATAATTAGAAAAATAACGTTAACAGCTATTTTCATAATTTCTCACTCGGAAGGCATTTGCATGAGCTTCATGAAGTAAACTGGTCGATTCCTAACTAACATTGCGATAAGCAGGAAAACAGTTTTGACAGTTCCTGAGATTCCCTGGAAAACTCGTTTTCGAGAACACGCCAAAGAAGCCTTATTTCTCCCTTCTGCCGACCCTTCCCTCCTCCCTCCTTTGATGACGTCAGTACGTCCTGAACACCAGTTGGACGTGAGTGAGAACTAGCTCTGCCAAGGGGCGTGTGTGAGCGAGCACCTTGCTCTTAACAGTTGCTTCAGGGTCTCACGTCCTCCCCAGGGCTGGCTTTTCCATTGTAATCCGCCTGCTCCTGCTTCTGGCCACCTCGGGACCACACCAGTGGCTTTCTGAGCCACCTGTCACAGTTAAAGCAGGGCGATGTTATCACTCCCGGGGGACTTAGATCCGTGGGTCCTGGACTTCTGCCTTTCCTTGTCCCAGTCAACGTGGAAGTCAGTGGAGACTTCAGCAGGAGAAGAAGACAGAGGCGGAGGACACAGGCCGCAGGGAGTGGCTCCCAGGCTTCGGCGTGCGGCAGAATCACCCAGAGCCCCTGTGCCCATCACAGGGCTCCACTCCCGAGACCCCACCCCCTGCTCTAGAGCGGGATCCAGGATCCTGCATCGGAACGGACACCCCGGGTGATTCCGACGCTGGCGGTCAGGAGCCTGCTCGCGGGGAGGCTCCCTCCGCGTGAGCCCTGCGTCGTCTGCGCCATGCTCTTGGTGCACCAGGGCAGGGTCCCTCCAGCTTGCCGTGCTCGCGGCACAGCAGTTCCGTGTGCGTTTCCACTTCCCTTTCCATTATAGCGGGCGGAGAAATGCACACAGCCTGGTGGCGACCAGTCGAGATGGGAGAGGAGGCCATGAAACCAGAACACTGGGGACCTCTGACCGCATGATCGGCCCCAGAATAATGGGAACGTTGACTCGATGACATTGAAAGTAACAACAGAGACGTGAATCTGAGTCACAA
>NW_011899773.1:0-325 GCF_000151845.1 Pteropus vampyrus | reverse complement strand
AAGTCCTGCATTCATTCATTCATTCATTCATCCGTGCAAAGGGCATTTGCCCAGCACCGTGGTGTGTGCAGGGCTGGCCTGGGCAAGGACCGGACTTAGCTCCATCCATGTTGGTTCTCCTGATCAGCAGTGTTCCGCATCACGGGCATTCTCGAGCGCCTCATTTGATGATTTTTGATGGGTGTTTTGTTCTGTCAAGCCCTCTGAGTTGAGTTTCTAGCTGTCCTGATGAACCTACCCAACTTCCGGCCACCACCTTCCCCTCTAACAGGACGCGTTCCACCCCCTGCGCAGCGTGTGTCACTAAGGAATCACAGGCTGGGCC
>NW_011899772.1:2822-3630 GCF_000151845.1 Pteropus vampyrus | reverse complement strand
CAGACCCCAGGAGGAGGAGGAAGCAAAGGCGGCTGCTGGGGTCTGTCCTTTGCTGTGACAACAGCAGGAGGTCTGGAGCCCAAGACCAAAGAAAACGAGGCCACGAATCTCCCTTCGCCCCGCCAGTGTGTCCCTTTGGCACTGCTCCCTGGTCTTTTGTAAACCCTCCTCCTTCCTCCTGCCTAAACTTGACTTCTTGAGACGATGAAACAAACTCATTTACATCGAGAATCAACCACTATACGCTATCAGTTTGCATCACCTGGGAGCACCTGAGATTTATGAGTGGACAAAGCCCCAGTCCCTGCATTGAGATTGGAGCTTGAGGCTGCATGGTTCAGGTCCCTATCACCAAAAGCTCTCAAGAACCAGCCTTGAAGGTCACCTGTAAACAGGTGCACAGACATGCAATCTGCCCACACAAGGTAGATCTGGGACCCCTGAATGTTGTCCCATGGGCTGGGGAGAGCAGGGCAGGGAGGAGAATTGCAGAATTAATTTCCCTTCTAGGTGGGAGGGGAGGCTTGAAGGTAGGCTGGGACAAGAGGGAGGGGAGAGTCCTGCCAGACCCCAGGAGCACCTCAGAGGGTGTGAACCCCGGCATCCCACCCAGGGGGCACTGCCAGCCTCTCCCCTGAAAGCTCATCCTAAAGCAGGGACCTAGAGCAATCCTGGGGCTCGGTCTTCCAGACACTGGCCTGGAGCGGTGACTCCTGACCTCCTCAAAGGTTACCTCAGCCTGGTTCTCACCAACACTGGCTTAGGCAGTGTCCCCCTGCCCCCAACCCCAGCAAGAATGCAGGGAAGT
>NW_011899772.1:0-1212 GCF_000151845.1 Pteropus vampyrus | reverse complement strand
GATTGACAGAGTATGCGGGAGGAGGGGCCGCAGGAGCGGGAGTTCCTGGGATGGTGCCCAAGTCACGGTGTGGGCCTGGCTGTCCCCATCCCTTCATGGGAAGGGGCCCAGCTCGGGTCTCTGGGATGTCCCTAGACCCGGGGTGCTGCTACCAGCAGCGGCTTGTCTCTCGGGGCTCTTGATCTTGGAAGCTGGGGTTCAAGCTGGGGATCTTTGCCTGCAGGACTCTTACCCTGAGGTCCCCCTCCCCTCCGCAAAGTGGACTCTCCGGACCTCCAGCTCCCTTTCTTCCCAGGAGAGTTGCTCACTTTCCTCAGGGGCTGCCCACACTTCCCTGCTGATGCTGCTGGTGCTACCTTGGAACGCCCGAGGACGTCCGACTGCTAATGCTCCCAGAAGGATGTGTGAAGGGCAGAGCAGGGCTGATTATAACAATGGCAACAAGTGCTTCTCCAGTGCTTCCCTCCCCCCCAGAGCCCTCATTTCTTAGGCCTGCCTCCGGGTAGACAGGGCAGGTACAAGTGTCTCCAGTGCACAGGTGAGGAGGCTTGGTCTCTTACAACTATGACACAGAGCCAGCCTGTCCTGCTTCAAGCCCCTGCTT
The DNA here is from genome assembly GCF_000151845.1 of Pteropus vampyrus. NCBI lineage: Eukaryota > Metazoa > Chordata > Mammalia > Chiroptera > Pteropodidae > Pteropus > Pteropus vampyrus. Next base: position 608 of record NW_011899772.1, on the reverse strand, counting down.
TCCCCTCTTAGCCACACGGCCTGTCCTGACTCTTTGTTTTGGTCAGGAAAATGCAGAGGGATTGGAGCAAGAGAATCATGTAAGGATCCTCTTTAGTTCAATTCAGCTAAAAATTACTGAGCCCCTGCAATGTGCCAGGTCCAAGGAGACAATGAGAAGCAAAAGAGACAATGTCTGCCATTGGGGTTTTATGGTCTGGAGGCAGAGATAGATGTTAACCAGAAATTAGTATTTCATGACATTCAATACACCAGTATTTCATTACAATTTTGGATTAATGCTGAGAAGGAAAAGCATGCTCCTGAGAGCCTGGAATAGAGGGAGTGGTCAGGAAAGGTGTCTGTAGACTGCAGTGTGAAAGACAAATGAGAATTCACTGGGTAAAGAGTAGAGGAAGAACATCAGGCAGAGGGTACAGCAAGTGCAAAGGTCCTGTGGCAGTAGGATTTGAGGAACTGAAGGGGCATCAGCATAAGTGGAAGAGCAGGCAGAGGCGAGAACACAGGGCACTTCTTACATCAGATCCTGAAAGGTAGGTGCACTTCTTACGCCATTTTGCAGATGAGGAAACTGAGGCCAGAGAGGTTAAGTGACTTGCCTAAGACCAC
>NW_011899771.1:4373-6976 GCF_000151845.1 Pteropus vampyrus | reverse complement strand
ACGTTCTGCAGGTCTGGGCGAGCTCCCCGAAGACCTGCTGAGGGGAGGCTGCTTCCCGACTTCACCCTCTGCTCTCTGCACAGCCCACGGTGGGAGGAGGGTTTACTACCTTGAGCTGGAAGAGTTGGGCTCTTCGCCTCCTCACAGTTTCTTTCCCACTTTCTAGGAAGATCAGCCCATCTACATGGCGGTGAAGGGAGTGGTGTTCGATGTCACTTCTGGAAAGGGTAAGTGGATTGGCTTTATGAATCCTTATTTCTGGGGAGCTTGGCAGCCACTGGACAGGTGAGGAGAGGGAGGGATTGCTGGGCAAGTCCTTTTCCCCCGAGGGAGTTAATCGTTGTCAGTATTGTGCTTCATTATTCTAATAAGGTCACGCTCCTGCAAAAGCCTTCCATGGCTCCCCGTTGGCTACTGAATCAATGATTTACCCAAGTAGAAGCAGGGAAAGGAAAAGTATCACTTAGCAAAGAGTTGGGATCATAGAACATTATAGACTATTTTAATGCCATTTCATAGTTTCCCTACTGGTAACTACAGATGCTATCATGGAGGTAGTATTGTAATGTTCATTGTTTATCTGATATCAAACAAAGGGTGTTGAACGGAAATAGACTTGGTTTCCCCCAACTTTTAAGAAGACTGAATATTTTTCTTGTTTGCATTTCAAATATTTTAAAGAGATTATTTTCATTCTGTATTTTTTAAAAATATCACCTCTCAGCCCAGCATGTGCAACTTACTCCGTATTTTGAATTAGTGGGACCCAAACTGGTGGCTGGGTTGGCTCATTGGACCTCATGTCTTCACCTCTTTCCCTCTCTCAGGCCTGGAGGCTTTTTGGGGATCGGGCTGGGTCCTCCCTCTCCCTGCCATGCACAGTCTCCTAGGTGCTCTGCATGCACACCCACACTCACATCCTCCTCCTTCTTCTCACTACAGAGTTTTATGGACGGGGAGCCCCCTACAATGCCTTGACTGGGAAGGACTCCACCAGAGGGGTGGCCAAGATGTCTCTGGATCCCGCAGACCTCACCCATGACACGGTGAGTCGGATTATAAGCCTTTGTCAAAATGTCCCACCCCCTCGGCCATGGCCTTTTTTACCCCTGGGTGATGGCAAAGCTTCCTAACTAGCCTATTTACATGTGTCAGCCAATTATTTTCTCGAAATAGATCTCCTACTCAAAAACCTTCCATGGCTCCCCATTGCCTATGGAGCCAAGTCCAAACTCTTGCAAACTTGTGATCAAACTCAGCGAGCTTCCAGTCTGGCTGCGACCTGCTTTGGCAGCTCCATCCCTTTTACAGTCTGCACCCAGCATCCCCAGCCTCTTCCAGATCTGTTTGTCCTGAGACCCAGACCCCAAGCCACTCTTGGTAGCTCAGGGGATGAATGAGGTTGCAAAGCAGAGTCTCCTCCATCCTCATATTTCTGTGAGAGAGAAAATAGCATCAAATAAAACCATTTCAGGGTCTACGTAATCCCAACAGAGGAGCTGGCATTCACCCCAACTATGCTCTGATGAGTTAAACTCTTAAGCCACGACATTACAGAAAAAAATTAAGAAATTAAGGAGGGGGAAGGGTGTATAAATCTATAACACGAGGCGTGTAGAGAGCAGAGGGATCAATGCGTGCACCCCCATCCCGTCCCAGGCTGGGTGTTCTCTGGTCTTAAAATTCCGACATCAGCCAAATAGCAAAACATGATGAAGCCACTGCTCCCTGCCCACGTCACCCCCCCACCCCCACCCCACAGGGTTGTCTCTTGAAAAGTCATTTGTCTATTATTTGGCTTGTTAAGGTATTTTTTCTCTCGCGCTAGGGGTTTGGGGGGAGTAAGGGGTGGCGAGAGGCCAGTGCCAAGCATGAGTCACTCATCTCTATTTCTCATTTCTTGGGCTTTTCTCCCCAAGACGGGCCTCACAGCCGAGGAGCTGAAGTCCTTGGATGACATCTTCACCAGAGTGTACAAAGCCAAATACCCCATCGTCGGCTACACAGCTCGAAGAATTCTTAACGAGGACGGCAGCCCCAACCTGGATTTCAAGCCTGAAGACCAGCCGCATTTTGACATAAAGGACGAGTTCTGATGTTCCATCCGCAGGAGCAGGTTCTCGGGAGGGTGAGGCCGGGGGGGAGACAAGCAGGTGCGAAGTCTCCTGCACGGCAAGCTGCCTGGGCCTCTGGTCACCTGTGGACTCATAACCTGGAAGGCCGAATACCTTTTATTGTCCTTGGTCAAGGGTTCTGTCCACCTGGGTGTTCTGCCTGCACGCCAGCCAGGGTAGCAAAAACAGCCGAAGGCAGAAGCCTCCTGCAGCTCGACATGGGCTCTGTGGGTGGAAGAATTACGAGTGACCTTCATCTCTTCTTCATATTTTCTGTACTTCCCGGATTTCCTACTGTGACCATCTTTGCTTTAGAATAAGCACAAAAATAAACTTATTTTCGCAAAAGGAGAATTCTTCCACGTATGCCCACTCCCTGGAGCCTCAGTACCATGTGTGAAGGGCAGTGTGTGCCACCCTTCTGGGGTCCTGCTTTCTGTCTCCTCTGCCTGTGAGGGGCCCGGGCAGCAGGGGGCGCCCACGGGCTGT
>NW_011899771.1:0-2434 GCF_000151845.1 Pteropus vampyrus | reverse complement strand
GTCCCAAGCAAACCTGAGGGACCAAACTGCACCAGCCACTGAGGCAGGGCCTTCTCCCAGTGGAGGGGCTTCAGGCGGAGGGGAGAGGTGGCACAGGGGAGGCCACGTGCCACCTCGGAATGAGAAAGGAAGCAAGTCGCTATGATTCATGGTTCTTTGCCGGGAGAAGAACAAGTTGAAGGAAAGGCCGTGAAAGAGCAGACGGGGGTTGGGTCTTTAATCGACCCCCACCCAAGTTCACGCTCAACTTCCTTCAGAGAAGCTCCATGCCTGGTCTCCACTAGGCACCCAAGGCACTGGTGTGACGTGTGAAGTCTTTCCCCAGATTAAGTTCCTCCCGCGAGGTACAGCCTCTCCATGGTCTCTTGCAGGGGGAGCAGAGCACCTCCTGCTTCACGTTCCCTGCACCCTGGGGTGCTGATAAGTACCCTCCTGTCTCTGCTCTCCAGGCCTGCAGCTGCAGGGGGCCTTGCCCCTGCAGTGGCACAGAGTCAGTTCCCTGCCATCACAAGCATGGAGTCTGATCTCTATCTGGAGAATAAGACGACTAAGGACAATGCCCCCGAGGGGTGAGCAGTGGAGCTGACCAGCTGCAGAAGAGCAGAGCAGAGGGGACTGACCAGCAACCCAAGTCCTAAAGGTGGAGTCATCGAGGGCATCTGGCCCAGGTCCCAGCCCCATCCCGGACAGAAGACCCCCAGTCTCAGACACCTGCTGCAAAAGGGCTCTTCACCCCATCCTTAGTTTCCAGGAGAATAAATAAGGGTCTGAATAGAGCAACCTCACTGTGTGCGTTGGCTTCCTTCGAACAGCTGCTTCTCAGAGCTCCACTGTCCAAAGAGCATGGTCTTCCAGGGCACTGTCAGCTCCTGAGATGCTTCTGCTTTCACCCAAAGCTGGAAATTCGTGCTCGGAGCCCAGTCCCTGCAAGATAGTGGGCGTCGCCTGGGCTCTCCATAGGGATCACCTGCAGGGCCCAGAGAATGCAGCTGGCCCTGCTCTGAAAGACTGCAGAGGCTTCCGGGGCATAAAGCCTTGTTCAAAGAGGCCTGAAACTGCACAGGCTTTTCTGCAAAGGGGGGAGCACGCTGCCCTACTGCATGGGGAACAGGCCTCGATCGCATGTATTCGTTGCCTGGAGAATTATTTAATACACAACGTGTCGCTCATCCTTCATGCTCCAGCAATGGGGAGACCTGACCCTCTCCCCGCAGGACACTGCCTGATATCACATGTGCCTGAGTGTACCCTCTGCGGTGCAGCTTGTCCCACCCCCGAACCCCACCTGATGGTTTGGGTCCTTGTCCAGCTGTCACTTTTCCTGGGGTCAGTCCCTCCCCACACTCCAAAAGTTAAGTGACTCCAGTTCCAGAAGGCGCCTTATTCACAGCCTCCCCTGGGCCCTTGCACATGCTATGCTGTTTCCTCTGCCTGGCATGCTCGTCCCCCTCGGCCACCTCACCTGAAGAACCTTCTCTCGGCTTAGAGATCACCTCATCAAGGAAGCTTTCCCAGATCCCTCCCTGCCAAGACGGTACCCAGCAGCCCTCCGTGGCAGCACCGATCCAACTGCTCTGCAATTATATTTTAATCTGTCCATCTTCCTACCAGGCTGGGATGCACTTGCCCTGTTCTCGGTTGTCTTTCCACCACCTAGCACAATGCCGAGCACATCCTGTGCTTGGAAAAATGAACGGATGAGTGGATTAGTGCTCCCACGCCCAGGTCACCCTTCTCCTTGTCCTTGGCGGCCTCCTCCCACTCCACACTCAGGGATGTAGGTCTGAATTCCAGGACCCACCCTGGGGCATTGCACCAGCTCCCATCTTCCGGCCAAGGTCTTCGGCAGAGCCCGCTGGGCCTCCCTTTCAGGATCGCTCCTGGACAGACCACACCTGAGCCTTTCCGCAGGCTTGTCATGTGGGGAACATAAAAATAGGAAGTGGTTCCCCTGGTAACCACTGCAGCAGATGGGAACCAGCATGGACGGTGCTGGAAAGCCTTGAGGCTGGGAAGAAAGGAAACTCTGCCCCGACTGGTAGCTATGCGCCCTGGGCCGGGCAGGGAGCCTTCTGAGCTGCCTCTCCTCTCACGGCTTCCTGAGGACCACCTGCTCTGAAGCCCACCCAGACTTCAGCCTGTCGGTCCCTGCGTTACTGCCCTTCCCTCCCTGTGAGGTCACTGAGGTCCTCTTCTGGCTGCCCCATCCTGTCCAGTGCCTCATTTCAGACGCTGCCAGCAGGAGACTCAGTCCTGTTGCCAGAGGCCTAATATCAGGCGTGCCCATTGGACCAGGCCTCGCCTGGACTGTCTGGATCTCTGCCCAGGTCTTCAGTGCCTCTGGCTCTGGACTCTCCCCTACCCTCCGGCCAGGCCCAGGGCTTCGTTCTTGCCAACCCTCCCCCAGGGCTCAGTCTAGGCCCTGCCTGAGATC
>NW_011899770.1:2130-3056 GCF_000151845.1 Pteropus vampyrus | reverse complement strand
GTTGAACCACTATGGTCAGCTCAACTCAGGAACGTCCATTTGGTCTGCTGCCGCGTGAAATAGTTAACAGAAGATGGGAAGAAATCACACACCTTTCTTCACCCGAAATGAACCCCCTGAAGACCAAGGCCGCCCAGGGGCAGGGTGGCTCTCGGTGCGTGGGGGGCGAGGCGCTCGGAAAGCTAAGGGCCAAACGCCCCGTGTGCGTCCAAAGATCTCTTAACTCACCCGACTACACATCATCCTCCGGTTTCCTTTTCTCTCAATCAAAAAAAAAATTCTTGCCAGGGTTTGGGGGCCCCTGTCATCTGGGGCGACGCCAGCCCTGCGGTGTTGAGGACCCCGCGGCGGGCTCGGGGGAGACGCGCGTCTGCCCTGCGCGGCCCGCCCTGTGGCTCCTCGGCCAGAAACGCCGCCTGCCGCACCGCCGGCGGCCGGTCTCAGAGCCGCAACTAGTCAGTCGGCAGAGCTGACACCGGGGCCCTTGGGAGCCAGGAAGCCCCCGACTCTGGTGACCCGCGCGAAATCACGAGCAGCTCGCGCCTCCAGCTCCCGCGAGCGACACGCTCAGGTTTCGTTTAATGAGCCGCGGTTTGGAAGGGGCAGAGGTTTCCAGCCTGACCGGGGTCGCTCGGTCCCAGAGTTTAGTTTCTGAGCTGCACCCAACGAAGGCTGTCGCCTCACCGCCGGGGCAGGTGGAGAGCGTGCCACCGACAAGCAGGCTGGCTGTGTGCTTGTCCCAATGTCGCCGTTCGCTGTGCCCTCTCCAGGGCTAAGTCTGCTGTGAAACTCACTGCGTGTGGGTAAACAAGTCACTGTGTGGGGCTCTGCGGGCAGAGGCCACCGACGGGTCACGATCCCGGCTTTATTCACTCACAGAGCGCTGGCTCAGGGGGCGGGGCCACACCGAATACCCCTCCCGGGGC
>NW_011899770.1:0-297 GCF_000151845.1 Pteropus vampyrus | reverse complement strand
AGTCTGTGACCTGCGGCAAGTGACAAATCTGCGAGCTGCCCTGCTCGCTACAGACACCCCTCGCGGCATCACTATGAGCATTGATTACATGTGCAGGTGCCCGATGGTTTGCAAATACGAGGTTCTAGCAATCTTGCTGGTTCGTTCAAATGAGGGACAGAAAAGAAGACCATGGCCAGGCCCTCAAGCACCGCACCGGCTCAATGCACCTGGATGGTCCCGGGGCCGGTACAAAACACCTGGATATAGTCCCAGGCCCAGTGCCGAGACCCCCAGGGAGTGCTCCTTGAATAGATA
>NW_011899769.1:2640-3666 GCF_000151845.1 Pteropus vampyrus | reverse complement strand
CTTTGTCATGTAGATGACTTGATTCAATCACAAAACAAGGAGGCTGGAGGGACCTCAGGGAGCCCCCTTCTAATACAACTACCTCAGTTTCCAGACGAAACCAAGGCTTGTTGTCGTTATAAGAAAGGATCCTACTCCAAAGACCCCTTAGCTTTGGCCAGATTATTCTTTGTCTCCCAATCCAATAGAACGGGCCACCCTGGCCTGGCTCCTGGCCCTCACATGTGAGGGCTTGCCAAAAGGCCTCACAAATGTCCAGCAGGGTGGTTGCCAAGCTCAGGCCCCACCCTGGCTTGTTATCTGCAGGCAGGGTTCTCCCATGGTTTTCTGGCTGGCACTGCTGCCACCTCTCTTTGTGAGACAGCTGTACCAGCTTGGCTGCTGGCGTGTTCAATCACAGGTCCTGCCTTTGTTTGGTTGATAAGCACGGTCAAGTTCCCAATCCTACTGCTACCACACAGGCACCCCTGCCCTGATTCTCTGAGAAGCCTGCACTATCCTGGCACTTTATCACATAGGGCCTAGGGCAACCCAGGCCTGAGGCTGGGGCACAAGGCAGAAAAGAAAGCCACAGTCTCCAGGAGTCGCAGCACCAAGCTTCTCTTTCCAGAATCACCCTCCCGCACTTCCCTGTAGTTGGTTCTTTTCAATTATTCTTTTGTGCCTCAATTATTACAGCTCTCCCACGTCCTGAAAAGCTCCTTTCCTGGGAAACACTTTAACCATCCAGTAAAATCACTGACTAGCTTAGAAGAAGATCCAGGTCAATGTTTCTAAACGTGAAGTCCACATCAGAAACACTGGGTACTTGTTTAAAAAAAAAAAAATGAAGGCTGAGGGTCCCATCCCAGGCTTTTTGAATTAGAATCCCTTGGAGTAGAGCCTGGAAATCTGATTTTTTAAAACAGCTCCCCAGATGAATGTGAAGTGCGCTAAACTTGTAAGACCTAATGCGGGTCTGACTCAATTACATCTGGCAGTATGATGTAGTTTTGTTCCTTAGTCCTCTAGATCTTTTCTTCTGAA
>NW_011899769.1:0-1054 GCF_000151845.1 Pteropus vampyrus | reverse complement strand
GTGTACGGAGCCAGAGGGAAGACAGAGTGATCAGGGGGATCATTTCATAAACTATATAAATGTCTAACCAATGTACTGTATACTTGAAACTAATACTAAAATTAAAGAAAAAAATGAAACACTGTCATATGAACTAAATGGAACTGAACTTCTCTTGTTCTTGGTTTCCTTGCATGAAGTAGAAAATGATGAAATTTTTTCATTCTGTAGAAATGAAATACTGTAGAAATGCAACATAAAACTATAAGAGTTCTTTTAAATACCATTCCATTTTACTCAAACTGCAAACTGAATGTTCCTTTTTTCCTCAGGTAAGAAAGTGGTACATTGCTTTCCCTTCTTCTTAAGGAAGCAAACTTTCCATATTGGGGGAGGGGAGAAGCAAACTCCCTCCTTGACATCAGAACCTGAGGCTACCACTGAGAAGACTTGAGAGCACCGGAGACAGTGGGTGGTCAGTCATTCAGGGTGGACATGCTGAAGCTTACTCCAAACCCTCCCCACACCACTGCTTCTGGGCAGCTGCTGAAAAGCACAGGTCTTGTATATGTGGTAAACACTGCAAAACCACCAGCACCTTCTAGAATCTTTTAGACGGTTGAACAAGAGATGAGGGTAATTGATTTCACTGGCAGGTGCAAAAACAGGGCCATGAGGGGAATCTTCTGGAAGAGAAAATCAGGGCCTGGACAAGCTTCTTATCAGACAAGTAGAAGCAGAGCAGAGGCACAGATTTGCTTTTCAAATGTTAATGAGTGTTCTTAATCAGATGAATCCGACCTTCACAAGGATTTCTGCTCCCACACACCCTAGTTTGAGGCTAGCTAGGTTGGCACGCACTCGATTAAACTCAGGAAGGATCTCATCCCAAGGCAGGCCTAGTGTTTTTCACTTTTAAGTAAGTCAACCAGGAGGTTTATAAATAAGACAATTTAGGAAATATAAATCCCCTCACCCTCCCCAGTCCCAAACAAACTCATAGGAGCACTCATCTATTTGCCCAAAGGATTCAGCACTTTGCTGAAAAAAATACATCAGATTCTATAAGAAAAAG
>NW_011899768.1:2343-2694 GCF_000151845.1 Pteropus vampyrus | reverse complement strand
ATTATCTCAGCTACTTAAAGTAACAATTGACTTGAATATTAAAGGTCACATTACCTAGGTAGGACAATCAGAAGATATCCTCAGCAGACTGGACAGCATGCATCAAAGTATAAAGGCATAAGAGCACAAGGCCTCCTTGGGGCACCCCAAGGTCCAGTATGTCTGGCTGGAGGGCAGAACCTGCACAGCCAAATGGCAGGTAACCAGAAATGATGGTAACCAGATCATGAAGGCACTTCTATTGTGTGCTCAAGAGTATGGAGAGGGAAATGGGGAGCCAAAGATGGTGTTAAAACAAGAGGTATGACCAACGAGGCAGAGAGATAGACATGGAGGTTGTTATCATCTTTG
>NW_011899768.1:0-1018 GCF_000151845.1 Pteropus vampyrus | reverse complement strand
TATGGAGAGGGAAATGGGGAGCCAAAGATGGTGTTAAAACAAGAGGTATGACCAACGAGGCAGAGAGATAGACATGGAGGTTGTTATCATCTTTGAAAGAGAATTCTGGCTAAATCATCAGCAGTGACAGTGGATGTGCCACCTTGAGTAGGAAGTAGTGCATGCTTCCTGCTGATCTTGGCCCTGGACACTTTGCTTTAAAGTCTAAGTGGCCTGCTGACTTCTTTTCATTCCTTCTTGGTTCTGTAACATATGTGTGCCCTTCGGGCTGTGTAAAAATAGGCCCAGGGGTCCAGAGCAGAGGCAACTCAGCTGCCCAAGGATCTCAGACACTCCCCTGGCATGTGGCCAGCTTTCTGGCAGCTGTTAGGAGGGCTCAAGGTCACTGGGCCTAGAAACCTGATTCTGTTGCAGATGGCCTTCCATTGGCCCAGGAAGCTCTGTGGAGAACAGTCAAAGTACCTGGCGCCAGGGCTCTTCAAGACCATCTCAAGAGGTTGCCTTTTGCTAGGGGCCACCTGCTCCTTCTTCTTCAGTTCCCATCACAAGTCAACTCAGGCCCTTTCCAGAAATATTAAATCTACCTCCTTCCCACGAACTTCCAGCTAAACCTAGCTGATTCTGCTGTATCCACAATTGAAAAATAAAGACAACAGGGATTTGTAAGGTGAAGATTATTCTTATTTCATTCTTTCTCTGTCACACAAGTGAATATCACAGGCTCTTAAACTAGACAGACTTGGGTTAGAGCTCTAACTCTGCCTCTTGGGTGAGTAATCTGGGGCAAAAATACAACCTTTTAAAGCCTTAGTCTCCATGTGAAAAATATAGACAATAATTGCATCTACTACATACGATTGTTTTGAGGAATAACTGTAATAATTAGGTAAAGCTCTTAATACATGTTCTGTGCATCATGAGTATTCAGTAAATTTAAGTTCTCTCACTGACACCTAACCATAGCCCTGTGAGGTGCTGTCATTTCTCACAACTGCAGGGCGGGTGGGGGCGTGGCTGG
>NW_011899767.1:5237-5722 GCF_000151845.1 Pteropus vampyrus | reverse complement strand
GTCATCCTGGAGGTCGGGAGCCCTCCCTCTGCAGGCAGCAGGGTCAGGTTGGTGACGATGGAGGGAACCTTCCTTGTCTACGATGTCATGTAAGAAGGAGGCTCCGTTTCAAGACGGGATGTTCCTGTGACAGCTCCCTGTGCTGACCTGGGGTGAGCGTTCTCTTGGGTCTGAGATGGGATCGGGGCAAGTCACCGGTGTGGGCAGCCTGCCAGGAGGTCTGTGGCACCAGTTTCTCTGCAGGCCACGGTCCCTCCTTGGTCTTTCACACATCCCTCACCTAGAGGACTCCTCGACCTAAGGGATTTCAGTACCGATCTCACACTGGGCGCCTAGTCATCCCCCCGTCCTCTGGGACACTGGGAGACTTAACGAGATCTTAAGATCTTAAGAATCAACATTGGTGGGGGAGGGGTCTATTCTGTTCAAAAGTCAAAGGAGGCAACTCACCATGTGACCTTGGGTGAGACACTTCCCCACTGTGG
>NW_011899767.1:0-1057 GCF_000151845.1 Pteropus vampyrus | reverse complement strand
CATGTGCGAAAACTAAGCGTCAGTAATACTGCAAAAAGAAAAAAAAAATTTCATTTTGTGGCAGAGTCTGATACTGAATCAAGCTCTTCGTAGCCCCAAAGTCCTTACGATTAACAACTCTGCGATGTGGCTTCCATTGGTTGGAAGCTGATACCCAGGGAAAGGAGGCTGAAATGGAGGTCAAGACAGCAGTGCGGGGCGTTCTTCACGGGAAGCGGGGCTTTAAGTCTGGCTCCATCTGCAGAGCACGGATGGACCAGTCTCCTTTCGTCACTAACGGCTCCCCTAGCCGGGGAGATGGGCACCCCCACACCTCCTCCCCACCACCACCCCCGCCCCGCAGCATATGCCCAATCTATCCCCTCCCTGGGCTGCTTCACTTCCTGCCCTCACAGGAACACTTTGCATGTACTGGTGCCTTCCAGGTGAGGTACCCCGAGCCCTATCCAGACACTGACTCCTTCCTTTTGATGTTACTCCCAGGGGTTCAGCTTAGGAAGGATGAAAAATAAACCTCATGACAGAGAGATAAAAATGAGCTTGAAAGAGAAGAGCGATTATTCAGAATAGAGTCACAGCCATAGCGAGAGTGTGAACTGAGAAACCCCTGGCAAGTCAAGCAGGGCTCCCTCCCCAGAACCCTTCCCTAGGTCGCTATGTGAGCGAGGGATAGAAAAGAATTCATTATGATGAAGAAAAGCTCTCTCAGAGACAGGAGCCTCTTGCTTCATTTCCTGCCTGTGTGGTGTCTCTCCAAGGTCATGGGAAGGTCACTAAGGAGTCCTAGTGGTCCCTAGAAAGTGGCTATGGTTGCTTTGCTCTGTATCTTTGCCTCCTGAGTGGCTATTGATTTTTTCAAGCAAGTTCTTTCTTCTCCCGCTATTAGAGTCAACAAAAAGCTGGTGGCACTGACCCAGGTGAGTGAGATCCAAATGCCTAGGCTTGCTAGTCACAGACTAGCTTGCTTACAATTCTCATACCTTTTCCTCTGTTATTCTGAGGTTGCGAACTTCACCTATAGGCCATACGTGGCTCTAGCTTGTGCCTTTTCTCTCAT
>NW_011899766.1:1532-3701 GCF_000151845.1 Pteropus vampyrus | reverse complement strand
AAGAAAAACCAATGTATTAGTGGTGTTTGTGGGTCTACAAATTTTCCCTGCAGGGATGAATGTTATGAAATAATTGAGAAATACAAAGAAGTATGTGGTCCATTTTGAAAATATGAATAGATGCTAAAGCATTTTATTTGATGCTGTTTTCATTATCATAAAAAGTTAGGAGAGATCTGAAAACTAAACTAAATATGAAAAATTACTAGATATTTCTAGAACATATTATACCCAAACCAGCAATCTAAAAGCAAGTATTTTCAAATGTCATCATTGTGGGGGTGATGACTAATACTTAGCAGCCAATCAAGTTATCAGGTGTTAGAGATGGGAGAGCTGTTCCACTTCTGGTCCATCCTTTCATTGTATAGGTGAGAAATATGCCCAGAAAGGGAAAGAGACTTGTCCAAGGGCACACGGCAAGTTAGAGGCAGAGCCAAGAATAGCATCCAGATATTTGACTCTAAGTGCACACCTTCTCTATTATTCTATGCTATGGTGGCTATTGTTTGTGTCCATCTAGAACCCTTTCCCCCACTTCAGGAAACAGAATTCATCTCTCTGGTCACAGGGGTGGGCATGTGGCACAGACTAGGCAAATCATTGTATAGTATTTCATCTCTGTGACCTTAGTCATTGGTTTAAGGGATGAGTATGTGACCCAAGCTTGACCAACCAGAATCCTTCTCTGGGATTTTCAATAGTGCATGTGGGAAAGGAAAGGACCTTTTCCTCTCTGGTTGTGAAGCAGGGAGGATATGAGCTTAGAGCTTGGGTGGCTAGTCCTGTGTCACATAGAAAGAATAACAGAAGGAAGAGAGAAAGGAGAGGTAGTCTAGTTGGTAGTCGAATTACTTATTCTAGTTGCCAAAGTGTATCTATCCTGAGGTTTTGTTTTTGAGCTCTTAGTTTTTTTTAAAGCAATGATAATATCCTTCCAACTTGTATTATTATTTTCTTCTTCTTTTGCTTAAGCAAATTGAAATTGGGTTCCTGTCATTTGTAGCCAAAGAGTCTAGCCCAGGATTTCTCAACAGCAGCAGTATTGACATTTTGGACCAGATAATTCTGTGTTGAGAGGGGTTGCTTTGTGCACCATAGGATGTTTAGCAGCAGCCCTGGCTTCTACCCCACTAGATGCCAGTAGCACCCTACCCCAATTGTGATAACCAGAAATGTCTCCAGGCATTGCCATATGTCCCCGGGGGTGTGGGCAAAACCAGCGGTTGAGAACCACTGGTTTCTTCTAATACCCACGGTGACTCTTACTTAAAAACAAACAAACAAACAAATAAACAAACAAACAAACGTATAGAGAAAATTGAAATTCTATAGGATGTGGGACTTTTTTCAAGGTGACAAAGACAGGACTACCAAATCAAGCAAAAAAGATCCAGGAAGTGAAACTACAAAGAGATGTTTGTACATGCGGATGTTGGATCTTATAGCTGTTGGAACAATAACAAACTTCACAAAATGATTTGGGATTTTACCCATGACACAGGTATACTCTACCTAGGGATTCTCATGCATCTCACGAAGTGGTGAGACAAAGCAATACCAATTAGTTTTATTTATGTTGTTTTAGATCTTCCTGGTGAATGATTTGGAGGTTTGGGTTTAGTGAACGTTGACTGGGCGTCTCCAGAAAGCTCACCACATGCTCTTCTGAAGCAGATATCCAGGAAGCCAAATCTTGCTACAATTAAAAGATTCGTTACACAATGGTGTCTACATAAGCTCAGTAACATACCATGAAGAATAAGCTTCAGTTTTGTTAAAACTGTTTTCGAGGAAGTGCTCTTCAGAGGAGACAGGAATCAGGAGGTCTAGATATGAGCCTGACTCTGCTACTCATGCTGTGTGATATTGTGCAAGTGGTCTCTCTCTTCTTGTACTTCTTTTTATTTTTCCCAGCATTAATAATTGCTTTGATTAGTTTTCTATGTATTTTTCTCTAATCATTCCCAAATATTTTAACTAAACTGTAGAATCCCTATCAACACACCATTTTAAAAAGTTTTAATTTTTAATCAAAGTTATCCATATACTAAAGAGTCAAACACTAGATTTGACAATGCTAAGCCCTTGAATTTTTGTCACGTGATACATTTCAGAAAGCATCTTCACTTAATTTTGAACAACATATATATGTGGCTGGAAGTTATC
>NW_011899766.1:0-312 GCF_000151845.1 Pteropus vampyrus | reverse complement strand
ACACCATTTTAAAAAGTTTTAATTTTTAATCAAAGTTATCCATATACTAAAGAGTCAAACACTAGATTTGACAATGCTAAGCCCTTGAATTTTTGCCACGTGATACATTTCAGAAAGCACCTTCACTTAATTTTGAACAACATATATATGTGGCTGGAAGTTATCATGTTTTGGTAACAGGTTAGGAAATGGAAGCCCAGAGAGGGAAAACAACCTACCTAAGGTCACGGAGCAAGCACCAGAGGAGCAGAGCCTTTAATGCAGCCCAGCATTTTCCCAACTACACTTGGGTCTGGAAACGTTACTTTGAGT
>NW_011899765.1:1699-2143 GCF_000151845.1 Pteropus vampyrus | reverse complement strand
ATTCCCTCCTCTCTGTCATCCCAAGATTCTTTCATTCGCTATTCATACATTCATTCATTTCTTTCATCACTGCCTTCGGATAGTATTTTAATTACTAGGGATAGGAACCATGCAAAATATCTTGTCTGCTTCATAGTCAAAGGGGCTGACAGATATAGGAATAACTGGTTATAGAATCAGATACAATAAAATAAGTTCTTACGTGAATCTAAGTAGCAACATGCACTCCTGACTGCTTCTCTAGTAGTGGAAAACCACGGGGACAGTCAAGACGATTTTACATAATTTTCTTTGCTAGTATAGAAATAGCTCCTATCACCCTAGCGATGGACTGCTAGCAATCCTTACTCACAGGGAGACTATTCCATTTCCCTGACCTTTGTTGCTTTGTTTAAAAACAAAATAAAACAAAACAAAACAAAACAAAAGGCAACTTGAGTCAAG
>NW_011899765.1:0-894 GCF_000151845.1 Pteropus vampyrus | reverse complement strand
CTTCATAGTCAAAGGGGCTGACAGATATAGGAATAACTGGTTATAGAATCAGATACAATAAAATAAGTTCTTACGCGAATCTAAGTAGCAACATGCACTGCTGAAGAAAAAGAAACAACTCCTGACTACTTCTCTAGTAGTGGAAAACCACGGTGACAGTCAAGACGATTTTACATAATTTTCTTTGCTAGTATAGAAATAGCTCCTATCACCCTAGCGATTGACTGCTAGCAATCCTTACGCACAGGGAGACTATTCCATTTCCCTGACCTTTGTTGCTTTGTTTAAAAACAAAATAAAACAAAACAAAACAAAACAAAAGGCAACTTGAGTCAAGTACCCGCTTGACTTTTGAAGCTTGACTCTTCTAAATTCTTTTAAACCCATAGTCACTATGGAAATGCACAGTAACCAAGATTTTACAAACAAAGCGATTGTCAGAGGGTCTAGTCTGGTGACGACTGGGACTTCAAGGAGAAATGCGAATGTCACACAGGATGTGGGTGGCTTCTGGCTCCCAGAGTCCGGGGCGTGGCGGGCAGTGCTGTCCGTGACTCAGCGCATTCGTGATGGGGTGGATTTTGTTGTCAGAGAACATACTGCAACTCTCTTCTGTGAACCCATTTACTTCGTATCATTGGGTAAGGAGGAAACAATGTTATGTTTCGATTTAAGATTCGATTCTTTTCTTTTTTTTAATCCCTTCACTTTTTTCGCCCCGCCCCGGCAAGCACCGGTTTGTTCTCTCTATCTGTGAGTCTGTTTTTGTTCAGCTTGTTTGTTCTTTTGTTCCTTAGATTCTGCATGTAAGAGAAAGCATGGCATTTACTCACCAACCTTCTTAAATAACACTTGGGGAAGGGCCGTGAGTAATCTGACTTTAGCCTGCGCTTG
>NW_011899764.1:3546-5447 GCF_000151845.1 Pteropus vampyrus | reverse complement strand
CACACACAAACCCTCAACAAAACTGTGAGTTGCTAGTTTATGCTCAAACTCCTACCTCCTTGTGTGTGCCCCCAACTTCCTCTTTTTAAAAAATGATTTTACATTATAGTTGACATACAATATTATATTAGTTTTAGGTATACAGTATAGTAATTAGACATTTATATACCTTACAAAGTTATTCTTCCAAATAGTCTAGTACCCATACTTATTACATACTTATTACAGTATTATTGACTATATTTCCTATGCTGTACTTCACATCCCCGTCACTATTTTGTAACTGCCAATTTGTACTTTTTAATCCTCTTCACCTTTTCCATCCATCCCCATATATCTTGTCAAATTAGTGTTTTCGATATCTTCATATAAATACTCAGAGGTGGGATTGCTTGGTCATATGGTAGTTCTATTTTTAATTTTTTGAGCAATCTCCATGCTGTTTTCCATAGTGGCTGCAACAGTTTACAATTCTACCAACAGTATATGAGAATTCCTTTTTCTCCACATCCTCATCAACACTTATTCTTTGTTGTCTTTTTGATAATAGCCATTTTTACAGATGGGTGTAGGAGAAGCCTCTGAAGTCATGCTCCGTGAGTGGGTACCTTAAGCAAAACTTCTTCTTTCTGTCCTGTGATATCAAAGAAGAGCCCTTTCTGGGCTCTGTAAACCAAGTGGGTTTACCCTTCTAGATTATTTTCTCTGGTCTTATAATTAATTGGCATGAAACAGAATAACTGAATTTAATTACATACGTACATATGATAACCCCACCTATATGAGCAAGTCAGCGACTCTACATACATGAGAGGTTCAGGGAAAGAAGGTTAAATGAGGTATATATGGCATTCTGACCTAAGAATGAGGTAAAGCACCTGGAGCTTTAGAGGAGAGGAAGGTCACTGCAGTATGGTAAGAAGTGCAGATATTCAATAATTAGATGTTTACTTTGCTTTGTAGATAGGTCATAAGAAGTTATCTCTGATAATAACTTTTATTATGGGCAAGGCCCCAATTTAAATTCTTTAAGGGAGAAGTTAAAGTTTCTCTTGGGCTTATGGTGTCTCATTGCTTTCAGCTCAATATAATCTACATGCCAAAGTAACACACTTCAGGGAGGCCCGTTCTGAACCCCAAGTGGGAAGTGATATCTCACTATGGTTTTACTTTGCATTTCTCTCATGACTAGTGATATTAAGCACCTTTTCATATGTCTATTGGCCATCTGTACGTCTTCTTTGGTGAAAAGTCTATTCAGGACCTCTGCCCTTTTAAAAATTGGATTGTTTGGTTTTTGACGTTGAGTTGTAGAGTTCTCTATATATTTTGGATAGTAACCTCTTATCGAATATATCATTTGCAAATATCTTTTCTCACTCAGTAGATTGCCTTTTCATTTTGTTGATGGTTTCCTTCATGGTACAAAAGGTTTTTAGTTTGATATAGTTTCATTTGTTTATTTTTGTTTTTGTTCCCTTTACCCTAGGAGACAAAAACATCATTGCTAAAACAATGTCAAAGTGTTTAATGCCTATGTTTTCTTTTAGGAGTTTTATGGTTTTAGGTCTTGCATTTACGTCTTTAATCCATTTTGAGTTTATTTTTGTATATGATATAAAGAAATGGTCTATTTTCTTTTTAAAAATTTTTTGAAGCAACCCTTGGTTGACCTCATGGATTGCAAGGATCTTGTCAGCTTACAATCCCTTATTATTTATTTATTTATTATTATTATTTTTTACACCTATAACACCTGGTCTTCCTAGGTGGTTTCCCATCCAAGTGCTAACCAGGCCCAACCTTGCTTAGCTTCCGAAATCAGACAGGATCGGGCTTGTTCAGAGTGGCATGGCTGTAGACAGGAAATGTCTTTCTTTCTTTCTTTCTTTCTTTCTTTC
>NW_011899764.1:0-320 GCF_000151845.1 Pteropus vampyrus | reverse complement strand
AGCTGGTGCACAGCCTCTTTGCCATCAACTTTTCTGTAATTTGTAACATTCTGCAGGCCTTTTGGTCAGATGTTGTGGGTGGTATAGCAGCTGCCGATCCTCTTTGTAAAGACACTGGGAACAGAGTTGGTTTTGAACCTAACTGTGGCCTCTGGAGCCTGTGGCTTGGTGGTGGTGGTGGGCTTCTCTCCCTCTGTACCCCCTGCCCTGTCCCTCTTGTCTATCCAATGAGTAGGAGAGTGGAGTCTCAAAGCCTAGCTCTGTCTGTCCTCAAAGCTCACGATCTAAACCTCTATAGTACAGGGTCATTGGGGGAAACT
>NW_011899763.1:4223-6524 GCF_000151845.1 Pteropus vampyrus | reverse complement strand
TACTGTCTATTTCTGTTTTTCTCTTCTGTAAAATAAAGATAATTTTAGCATTCACCTTACAGAATATTATGAGGATTTAATAATATGATACAGATAAAGTGACTAGTGAGTTCTTATGCCCATGTGCAAATGAGTATCATCCTGAAAACTTCATTGTTCAGACTAAGCAAATCTAGAGTCAAATTTCAAGTCCATTGACACTTCCTCAAAAGTATACATTGTAACCAAAAAAATTTAAACATCTAGTATTAAAAAAAATACTAAGGAAATATGTACAATACTTCTTCCCAAAAAACTATTAAGCAATATTGACAGAAATTAAAGACCTGAATAATTGGATAAATACACCATGGTCATGGATTAGAAGACCAATATTGTAAAGATGCCACTTTTCTCCAAGTTAATCTAAAATTTGAATGTAATCCTAGTCAAAATCCCAGTGTAGAAATATATATTGAAATACAAATATTTGTAGAAATATATATTGAAATGCAAATAACCAAGGCAACCCTGAAGAATGAATTGGGAGAATCTGTTCTATTCATTATCAAAATAATTACAGCGATACAGATGAATAGATAGATTGATAGATGAATAGAAAAATGGATCAGAGTAGAATGTTCAGAAGCAATGTATACTTCATTTACATCTAACGTGGCACTGCAGAAGTGCAGCAAAGCACAGTCTTTTCTCTAAATAGTGTTATGTAAATTGGATATCCATATGGAAAATGAAACTTAAGCACCACTTCACACAATAAATAAAAATCAGTTTCAGATAAATTGCATAGCAACATGTGAAATGTAAAATAATAAAGTATCTGGAAGATAACTTAGAGAATATCTTCATACACTTGGGCTAAACCAAGATTTCTTAAAACATAAAAAGTGCTGACCATAAGGGAAAAGACTGCAAATTGGACTAACTTAAAGTTAAGAATTTCTCTGTATCAAAACACACAGTTAATGAAACTGGGCCCTAATACTGAAACCAAACTCAAATAGTTTTGTTTTGTTTTGTTTTTCTAGATTTTTAGTGCCTTTCCAGAGATAACAATGGGCCTCCTCACAGCATTCTGGAGACCACCAGACCCAGCCAGATCAGACTGATCCCAAAAGCTAGAGCAGGCACAATTAGCAGCAAAAATGACCCTAAGCTGACACTGAGAGCACAGCAGAACCAAGGTTCACAAAACTCAAGTAGCAGAGAAGCTACTTTTACCACCCGGAGCCCATTAAGAAGCAAGGGGTCCGGCAATATGGAAGATCAGGTGCAGAAACCAAACTTGGACACACATAGGACTAACTAACCAAACTCTGCCAGGTTGGAATCTCTTTGTTTTTTCTTGTTCCTTCCATATTCCTTACCTTATATCAATGAGTTCCAAGACTGTCAATCGAAACCCTTAAATTAGAATTAATGACTATGCATAGCTCTTTCCTAATCTCATCCTTTAAATTTATGACAAGTCTTTGTCTGGAGACTGACCTGAGCCTTGCCTCCTGTATCCCCCCATCTGGCTCTTTGACAAATAAATCTTCCTTTCTCTATGAAACCTGTTGTCTCAGTCTTTGTTTTCCATGTGTGGATGTGATGGTATCAAAGTCATTGACTTTGTTCCATAACATTAAGAAAGCAAAAAGGAAAGTTACAAAGAGGGAGAAGATACAACCAACTAAGGGCTTGTATCCAAATTATAGACTGAACTTCTAAAAATCAATAAGAAAAAGACAATCTAATAGAGATGTGGCAATACACTTGAAAGTTCATTCACAAAAAAGTATTCGAAATGGCCGAAAACATATGAAAAGGTGCTCGATATCATTAGACATCAAGAGCATGTAAGTTAAAACGTATTTTTGTAGATTTGTAGTGGTATACCACCAGAATGACAAAAATAAAAACAACAGGGAAAACAAAGTGTTTGTACAAATATGGAGCAACAGAGCTTCTATAAATTGCTGAGGAGTAGTAGAGTGTAAATTGTTAAGGCACTTTGGAAAGCTTTTTAGCAGTATTTACTCAGGTTGATCATAAACGTACTTCGCAATCCCTCAATTTAACTCCTACCTTTGTATAGGAGCCCCCCACACACAGTTTCACTTTCCAAGATTTCAGTTACCCACAATCAACCACAGTCTAAAGATATTAAATGGAGAATTCCAGAAATAAGCAATTCACGTTTTAAATTGTGTGTCGTTCTGAGTAGCATGATGAAACCCTCAGCAGCCTGGCTCCGTCTTGCTTGGGAGGTGATTCACCCCCTTGTCCAGCATATCACACTGTATACACTCCCCGCCT
>NW_011899763.1:0-1978 GCF_000151845.1 Pteropus vampyrus | reverse complement strand
AATTATATATTTTTTTCAGTTGTTAGCTAACATTTTATACTCATGATTTATAGTTAAACATGATTGTAAGTTCTAGTAATTGTATATTGCATTTTTATGTTAAAAGTTTTTCATCAAAACATTAGACAGTGAATTTATTTAGTTCATTTCTGCCAAAGAACTTAATTGCTAAAGCCGGTTCTTAATTGTGAAACCAATGATCTAAATTAGGCTTTCCTGTGAGGAAAAAGAGACTCCAATTTTGTTTTTCAATCACAATAAACATGTTACTATGTGTCCCACTAGCATCTCACTTCTGAATTCTAAGATACATACATAATGCAGGTTTTCTGGAGATAAAGTCACAGGAGTCCAGCTATAAGTTCTTCAGCTAGGTAAGGAAAGGAATCTTCCTCTCTCATATTTTTACTGATGCCTTTCTATCTTTACCATCTGGTGATGCTCCCTCAGTATCATTTCTCATTTTTTTATTTGTTTGTTTGTTTGGGACCTCAGAGGATTTCATACCCTAGGATAAGGAAGCATACTGATTTCAGACAAGTAAGGGGAAGTCAAAAGGGTCTGTGAAGAGAGCTATGGGAAAGGAGAAGTGGCAGCTCACAGATTTTTTTGTCAGTTTTAAGAAAGAGTAAGTATGAACTTTGAGAATTTGGAAAATTCTCTGCAAAGTGTTCCTACCTGGGTAACCTCTGGAAAGCCTTCTTATATCTCTGAGGCTATGAGTGTCACTACCTTGTTCAACCAGACACCTGTAAATAAGGATGTGTTTACTGTTCTCTACTCAGGATTCCTCCCAGGCATAGTCGGCAGCTGAGAAAATTTGTAACTCTTAGTTTCTCATTGTTTTTTTTTATTACTCTTTGGTGGCACATACCTGAACTTCAACCCAACTTCAGCACAAGATGAGAATGAATGATAAGAATAGAATGAGTCTCACAAACCCCAAGGGCTATCATTCATCTGGGCCTCAGGAAAATAGTGGTATCAGAAACTGGAATGCCAGCTGTCTTCCTTCTGTCTTTCATTTCTGCTCTTCTCTGCACGTTTGATTCATATTTCTTTCTTTCTGTAGAAATACTTTCTCTGCTTTCCTGATCTATGGTGTAGAATAACATGGCTGCCATAAATGCCTTAGTATAAATATGACCCATTTTCTACAAAAAGACTGAATTCAATTCTCCAAAGAAAGGAATCTGATGGGGTAAGATGGCATCACGTGGCCCGATCTTGATATCATGGCCTCATGATTCATGGAGAATTATGAGGATGAGTCAGGTTTGAAATGAGGCTTTCGAATAGATAAAACATCTAGCATACTCCCAGTGCATTCCAAAGCAGGGCAGAGGACCTAGCTGCAAACACCCGGGACAGATATCAGTTCTGAGTTGAATCAATGTATTTCCTGTTTTAAGAATTAGTCTATCCATAAAGGGAATAAATGCTATGTTTTGAGAGTTAAGAATTTCATGCAATAGAAAGGACATTATTTGGGGCAGGAGTGAGGCCATTTGCCCATGAAACCACATCGTTACTTACTCGTAGGATGGTGAGTCCACTCATTGTGGAGGTAGGAGGAGACTATTTGAAGTTCTATGGGAAGAAATGTGATTTTTTTTTTAATTGCACACTTTCAGTGAGGTAATTAGGTCATTTTCTTTGCTCCATCCCTTTATCCTAATGATTTTTAATCATGACTAGCAGATGTTCTCAGTGCCCACCGCTGTCCTTTCCAACCCTTTTCCATTTCCATACACAACAGCTCCCTGAGTTCTTTTCGGTTTTATCTCTGTCAGAGCGCAGTTCTCAGGCTTCCCTGGCCTTTGCCTCAGTGTGGAGAGAGCCAGAAGTGCCTAGGAACTCACATCTCCACCAATGACTGATGGGTAAATATACTCGGTTCCCTAGGACCCAATCCAGACAGCTTGGAGGTGCGACTTAGAAGTCCGGAGAGTCCCCCTGCAGGACTGAGCCAAAGTAA
>NW_011899762.1:3202-3508 GCF_000151845.1 Pteropus vampyrus | reverse complement strand
CCTATCTCCTTCCCCTCCCCCAAATATAAAATTCTCCCCGTGAAGAGTCTCACGTTTAGGTCTTATACCAGGAGGCATCCTCCGGGATCGAGACCATAAAGGAATGGGATGTGGGGGGAAGGGCAAAAACACTGAGGGCAGGTAGGAAGGGTGCCGCTCTCTGAAGATCTGACCTTGGCCTCCCCGACAGTGAACTTGAGGGAAGCGAACGGCATACATTCTGACCCACATCCACCCGTCCCCCGGGGCGAGCTTCCTCCGAGCCGGGCCTCTCCCGGAGCCCAGGCCGCCCCACGCCTCACCTCC
>NW_011899762.1:0-572 GCF_000151845.1 Pteropus vampyrus | reverse complement strand
GACTTTTTGTGATATTTGTCCACTTCATAACAATATAGTAAAAATTTAAGAGTTAGTTTTGATTTCAGAACCACGAAAGTACAGTTGGTTAATGTTTATTATGTTTTCTTCCACCAAATATTTTGTGTAAGTCCAGGCTTTTATTTATCTGGAAAATCAGCATTTAGAGCTATATTTCTTCACTCACTTAAAAATACGATCACCTTGATTAGGGTTAGGCATTCTTATAGCAAAAGAATGATAAAACACTGACTAATTATCACTTATTAAGTGAGTACCTACTATGACAGCATGATTCCAGCAAGAGAATCAAAAAAATGTAGACCCAGAAGGATCCTCAAGAGGCCGTAAATGCCAGTTTCCTATAATTTAGGAAATATTTTCCAAGTTTCTAAATAACCGAAAATAATCAGTTGATTTGTTGTCTTTCATAAACTAGTACCAGGAATATGAAGGAAGAAATAATTTGTGTGTTCACTTCAATTGTATGCCCTTATCATTTATAAAATATCTACATGTGATAAAAAAATTTAATTCCCTGTGTCTAGATTCCATACTATCTAAGCAGTTTT
>NW_011899761.1:4132-5788 GCF_000151845.1 Pteropus vampyrus | reverse complement strand
AGTGTGGGACTGTAAGATCTTTTGTTAAAACCTCAATATACTTCAGATACGCAACAGGCCTTCTAAAGATCTTAAAGGTGTACTTTACAGATTCTATCTTTAAACAATATGGCTCCTAAGAACCAAAAGGACATTGTCCCATAGTCGTCTCCAAGGGAGGGTGAGAGAGAGCTTATTTCAAAGTATTTCATCAGTATGACTTTTGTCTAATAAAATAAGTAATACACAGGATACTTGCAAAGTCCTTTAAAGAATTCCATCATACTTGAGTTAAAAGGATACAGACAGGAGGCATTTGACTTCTGAATTACTATGGGCAAGAAATAGCTGAGAAAACTATTCAGACGAACACCAGCAGTTTCTTACAAAATAGGAAGAATAACTCAGAGGATGGAACCAAAAGCCAAGAGAACAATCCCCAAACTGTAGGACTGAGCCTTAATCAACTGACAACACATGCCCAGATCAACTTCGAAATTGCTATGGACCAGTAACTGTCGTGTACTACTCATTTTCCCCTTTCCAAATGGGAGTGCTGCAACAGTTATCCAATGCCTGTCCCACATATATTGGATGGAGAAGGAAGAAGATGGATAACTTTTCTCTTTAGTTCACTGATCTTCAAATAAACTGCACCAGATTGCTGCACAAAAAGAGCTTCATGCACACTGGATCTGATTCAAATGATGAGATACTGGACTTCAACTTGATGGGGATGAGACTTGGGAGTCTTGAAGAAGGGGATGAGTATATTTTACATGTGAATTATTGTGGCAGGAGGGTGGATGTGGCAGGTTATATTTTACAATCCCATGTGTTTTTACAATATGATTTTGACACTCTCCCATTGAGAAAGATGGTTATGTTCCCTCCCCTTGAAACTGGGTGAATCTTGTAAATGTCACCATGTGACTTTCAAAGTGAGGTTATAGAATGCTGTGCAGCTGCGGCCTGGTCCTTTTTGGGATGCTTGCTCTTCAAACCCAGACACCATGCTGCAAGGAAATTCAAGCAACCACATGGAGAGGCCACATGTGGATGCTAAGGTCTTAGGCAATAGCCAGCATGAGCCATGAGTGAGTTAGCCTTCTAGCCCCAGCTATTTAGTCTTCCTTGCCTTTCCGTCTGTCCACCTGAGAGGCCCAGACACCATGGAGCAGAGGCAAGCTATTGCTGCTGTCTCCTTTTATGGATTTATGACCCACAAAAATCCATGAGCATAATAAAATGGTGGTTGTTTTATATCACTAAGATTGACATAGTATGTTACACAGTAATAAAACTAGAATACCAATGAAGTCACAACCAAGTGTAGTAATCAAGCCTCAGACTCTAAAGGTACACTTAGATTTCAGTTCCAGGTTTATCTTTTACCAGCTGGTGACTTTGGTCAAGTCTCTAGACAATTATTACTACCTCATGTGTTCATTATAGGATTTAATGGAATAACCCAAAAAGTACACTGCAAGGTATGTGATACATAGTAACTCTCACTAAATGTCTGTCAGCTGTGATTATTCTTTATGCATGCCTTTACCACTGCATTTACTGTTGAAATTATCTATGTTTTATCTGTCTCTCCCACTAGGCCATAAATTCCTTGAGACCAGAAACTGTATATTGTTCATCTATGTAGTTTAGTGCCCTAGTTCAGTT
>NW_011899761.1:0-2282 GCF_000151845.1 Pteropus vampyrus | reverse complement strand
AGCCTGGATTTTGAGCTTCCAAAAAAGCAATCCCTTCTCAAATAAAGCAAGTTTTAATGAGAAAATTACTGTTCATAAAGTGTTAGCCTCCAGATGATTTTAAAATGCTAGAAATAAGTTTTTAAAATAGAATTTAGTCATTATTCACTGGTCCACTCAACAAATATATAGAGTGGATGCTGACAGCAGGTACTATTTTGGTTGCTGGGAATGCAATAATAAGTCCTAAAAACATCACATCTGCCCTCAGAGAGTTTACAGCCTAAGGAAAAGACAAACTTAGCAGTAACTGCTAAATGTGTTGAGTGCTATGAAGGAAAAGTAAGATGATAGGGTACCATATTGCAGGAGGATGTACTCTAGGCTGCAGACGGAGCTGGACAGCTTCTCCAAAACATGACATTTGAACTCAGATCAGAAGGATGGTGTATCAGTTTCCAGGGGCTGCCATAACAAAACACCACAAACTGGGTGGCTTAAAACATCAGAAATTTATTCTCTCACAGTTCTGGAATGTTGAAGACCAAAATTAAAGTGTCAGCAGGGCCATGTTCCCCCTGAGACTCTAAGTCGAATCCTTCCTTCTTCCTTGCCTTTTCCTCGCTTCTGGTGGTGGCCATCGATACTTGGCTTTCATTGGCATTCAGCTGCATCACTCTAATTTCTGCCTCTGTTGTAACATAGTGTTCTCTTTGTATGTATCTCAAGACATTCTTATATGGACACATTGGATCAGGGCCACCGCACTCCAGTATGACCTCATCTCAACTAATTACCTCTGCAATGTCTATTTCCAAATAAGGTCATGTTCTGAGGTACTGGAAGTCAAGACTTCAACATGCCTTTTGGAGGGACACAATTCGACCCACAGCAAATGGTTAGATGCTAACTGGGAAAAGACAATTGAGACAGAGGGAAGGGCCAGTCAAAGGTCCTGTGGCAGAAAGGAGGGTAGTACCTTGTAAAAGCAGAAAGAAGGCGGGTGACTGATTATGCCATGGCCACACTTCTTCTCAACTTATCCTTGTATACTAATCTTCTATCACATCAGCTTATCAAAACTGCAATAGTTACCTTGGCCAGAATCAAGAGAGCGAGATGTGAACCTGACATTTCTCTTACTATGTTTCCGAGATCCTCATGGGGAAAATATCCCCAAGAATAGAACACAGAGGTTTTCTGGACAACATTTTTCTCAGTACCATTGACTAAAACACAATTAAAAATAGTTTTCCCTTCTCTTCTACAGGTCCTGGGGAATTTCACATTTAGTTTGAAGTCTCAGCATAAATTACTAAACAAAGTCTCATTAAAAACAAAACAAAGAAAAACACCTTGATGGTCTCTTTTATGGTTCAAAACAAGCCAGTTCCCAGAAGGCTGCATCCGATTGAACATCTACCCTTGTTTTTAAGACCAACCCACATCCTGATGCTGTGGTCATTTGCTTCTGAGTCCAGATCAACCCCAAAACCAATTGTAAGACCACAAATCAAGATGCGATGTCTGGGTAGGCAATTCCCGTAAACCCATCATCTGCTTACAGCATTTATAGTTGCAACAAATCCTCAAAGGCAGGGAAATTAGATAGTTTGTGCTGGACTAATGAACAGTGCTAGAGTGTCAAAGAAATAGTGGGTCACAGAATACCTAGGAGCTGGGTCCAACTCTTGGTTATTGTCCCTGGGGGAAGTGAGTAGGAGCATATGTGTGCAAGCGTTTTGCTGCTATCCAGACCACAGTTGACTTTGGAACAGCTTCTTTTAAGAAGTTACATGGGATACTAAGAACATCATGTATTCTCAGGTCAGCTTTTCCTGGAATATTCAACACAAGTAGTTGAAAATCCATCATATAATATGTTTGTCTTCCATTCACAAACTTTGTTCAACTTCCAGAAGCTTGGGCACAAAAGAATCACTAAAGCTTGCTGTTGACACAAAGTCCAAAACCGAATTCCTCCTGTGTCAGCTTAGTTGTACTTAAAAGCTCTGAGAGTGAGACTAGCTCAAGCAAAACTGGGAGTCACAAGTACAGTGTTTATTTCCCCTAAAATCTGCTCTTATCCTATTCACATTATTTGTGGAAGAGACAAAAAGACTGCATTCTGAACCAGGAGGTTCTCTAGAACTTTCCCTCACTAGTTAAGAAGCAAGTAGAAAACAAATACCAGGGTGTGGTTCCATAGTGTAGTGGTTAGCACGTCTGCTTTACACGTAGAAGGTCATGGGTTCGCGCCCCAGTGGAGCCACAGTCCATGGTCTACGGCCATGCCATCCTGA
>NW_011899760.1:4645-6624 GCF_000151845.1 Pteropus vampyrus | reverse complement strand
GTGCCCACGCCCCACCCCAGCCCTGCTCTCCTCACTCAGCCATGGTGTCACAGGGTCACCTGCCGTGAGTCTCCTGAAGGGAATGGCTGTGGGACCAGGGGAGGGGACCCATGGCCGAGCCCAGCTCATAGTCTCGATCTGTGAGGATAGCCACCTAGGGCGGTCTCCTTGGCCCTACCCAGGCAGAGGGGTGCCGGCTTGGGCTCTCAGGGGTCTCAGCACCGTGCAGAGGGCCTGGGGGGAGGGAGGAGGTAGAGCAGAACAGAGAGGATTGCCAGGGCCTGGCCTCCCGCCCAGGAGTGGCTGTACCTCTCCGTGCTGACCCTCTCCTGTGGCATGTTGGGACTGGGAGGCAGAGCCCAGGTTCCCCTCTGGTCTGCCTCTTCTACTGTGTGACCCATGACCATTCTGCCCCTTAATCTCCCAGTTTCCCCATCTGTGACTTGGGGAGTTGGCTGGATTTGGAGCCTGAGTCTTTCCAATAGGGCTGCCTTTCTTGGTGGGTAGAAACTACCCTTTTATAAAGGGCATCCTGGATGTCGGCTGGCTGGGAGGCTGGGTGGGCCAGACCAGAGCTGAAGGCCCCAGGGAGCCTGGAGAGAAGTCCAGAGTGGGGTTGGGGGAGACGGCTCTTCTGGGCTCTGAAGGTCTCAGCAGACAGACAGCTGGGCTGCAGGGAAGGGTATGGACTTGTGAGTGAGTCAGTGGCCTCAACCCTACATCCAGCCTCCTCAGGGGCCTGGAGCCCACCCCTCTCCCAACAGGCCTGGGACCAACTGTTGGAATTGGAGCCTTGTGCAACCCAGGGAGTGTCCCTTCTCCCTCCTCCCAGCCTGCTGCCCCCCCACTGGAATTGGGGACTTTTTTTTTTTTTGCAGGATTCATGACACGGCTGGATGGGAGTTCTACCTCAGAACTGAGGTTACTCTCAGATTCATGGGAGCCATAAACCCATGCCCTATTTCTGCTCTAATTGAGGCTATTTGTATTGTGACTAAAATAATCAGAGACAATTTTATTGGTATATTTAAAAAAATAATTACATTCCATATATTTAAGTTATATAAGTGGCCGTCCTGCTGGGCTCCCCAGGCCCAAGCTCGGAGGGCCTGTGCTAGAGGACCCCTGCCTGCCTCCGGCACCCTGCACCTCCCCAGAAGTGAAGGCAGAGTTGACACTGACCGAAACGGGTCCCCAAGGCCTGGGTCACAGACAGGGGCCTTCCAGGAGACATGCAGTAAAGGTTTGGGGGCAGGTGTGCCAGCCCAGTGACCCCAGAACACTATAGGGAAGCACAGAAGAGGGGCTTCTTGGAGCCTGTCCAGACCCTGGCTCAGATCTGGCCTTAATGGTGGGTGTCTGCTTTGCCACTCAGCAAAGAATCATGCGCCTTCTGGTCATCCCCAACGATAATCTTTGTCTGCCTGATTTGTGAGCAGCTGACTGCCCACCTAACCCTAACCCTAACCCTAACCCTGTGGGGCATTCTCTCCGCCTGGCCCCAGGGGCCTTACTGAGGTCCCTGATTTCCAACATTCTTTCCTGTCATCAGCCTTTATGGGCCACAGATGACTGTGAAAATGCAGCCAGCCTCACAGGCCCAGGCGTGAGAGTACAGCAGGTGGCAAAATCCTCACAGGCACAGGGAGAGAAGCGAACCCGGGGTGCCTTCGGTATAGCCGAGTCCTTGGGGCTTAGTGTGCGTGTGATGGAGGTACCCTCTGCCTCAGGGTCTGACTCACAGGCACAGGCCTCCCCTTCTTTGGGTCCTAGAGGGCACAGGCTGGCAGTGGGCATACCCATCTGTCCCCTAGCAATGACATGACACTCCCGTGGTGACCTCAGAGCTTCCCAGCCACCACCCTTCCCTGCCTACAGAACTCTTCCCGTTCCCACAGAGCTGTCATCCAGACAGGTGGACCCTTAGACACTTTCTTCTACCATCTGCACACCCAGGATGGCGGTGCCCCACCTAAGGC
>NW_011899760.1:0-1895 GCF_000151845.1 Pteropus vampyrus | reverse complement strand
AGTTGTTCTGCAGTGCAAACACTGCAGCCGCAGTCTGAGGGGCTGGGAGGTGCTTATTTTGATTGGCTGGCTTTTTTAATGAGAAAAGTTTTATTACATTTTAAAGCACATTAGTAACGATGAAACTCGCACACCTAAAGATTTATATAACACTGCAAACAGTAGCAGGGGGAAAGGAAGTTATTTATAACTTCAAATATGCTTCTGCCTTCTGATTGTATTGTTTTAAGGAGCAGGGCATTTTTAGCTGATAATTGCTTTAATGATAAATGTGGATACTCAAGAACCACAATATCAGAAATGTCTTTAAAAGGCAAAAGGCTCAGCTAACATTGGGATGAGCTGACCTTATTTAGGGGAGGGAGTAAGAAGGGGGAGCTTGACCTCAGCAGAGGATAAGAAGAAATTAGGAATGTTGACACTGGCAAAGGTTAGTCACCCGCAGGCAACCACTGAACACAGGTTCAGCCTATGGAAATGGAAGTGGAGACGTGGCATCCTCTTGCCAGGATTATTCCCCTTCTGTTGTCATTGAACGTTTCCCTTCAGAGTGGCATATCCATGCTCTGGGTGACTAGCCATCTCATCTGAACCACAGCTGGATGATAATACAAAGTTTGGATGCAATGACCTGAAATCCATACAGATTTGAAAGCAGAGCAACTGGTTTGACTGTCCCTATCACTTAGGAAATGGACTTTCCCTGGAAAGGCAGGTGTTTGCTGATGCGTAGGCCTGGGAGATAGCATTCCCCTCACTAAGTGTTCTCTGCAGATCCTTCCCTCTGGGGACACAGCTGAATTCAAGAACAGTCCAGGTGAGAGGGAGGGCTCTCCGACTGGTCTACGTCCTCATCTCTAAACAGAACCAAACTGACTTTAACTTAGCACCATTGGTGCATTCATTTGTTCATCCATCCCGCCAGCATATATTTATTGAGGGCTTAACACAAGCAGGCTCCTGGCACATTCAGGCCAGGAGGATATAGCCTGCGCCTCCAAAAGTGGCTTCATGGGTATGACAAAGACAATTGAGTCTTGCTAAATGACAATGTGACAAGGACAATGGACGCCCAGCTCAGGGACAGCAGAGGACAGGGCTGGCTCTGCCTGGCTGGAGAGGGGGCATCAGAGAGAGGGCTACCCAAGCCTGCCTGGAAGGGGGCTTAGGAGTTTGGAGCAGGCACCCACCACCTCAAGGTCTGTAGGAAGAAGAAGAACTTTGAGTGCCTGGAACACAGGCTGTTGTCTACGAGGGGGGTGATTTGGGATGAGGTGGTGTGTCAGGCCGTGGCACCTGGGCTTGTTCCTGAGGGTGCCTGTGACCTGGAGGCAACTCTGATGGAGGGTGGGGAGGGAGCCTGAAGAGAGTGGGCAGGGCAGTGGGCAGGCATGTGAAAAATAGTTAGAAGGCAAAATCAGTGTTTTCTGTTTCCCTTCTCTTAGAGGTCAGCCAAGCCAGAGTGCTTCCTGTCCATTTAGCCAAGGACCCCACCTTGGAACGAGGGGGCAGAGGAAAACGGGGCAGGAATCATAAACCAGATGCAGGAGTCTCTCTTGGTGTCCTGCCCCCACTTTGGCATGTGTATGCACGCAGCCTTCTTTCTGTGTATGTGTTTACCTGTGTGCACGTCTCTGTACAGTAAAGCCTTACTTAACGTTGTATGGGGCAGAATGACGTATAACAAAACCAGTTTTATCATAGGCTAATTGATACCAACAAGAGTTAAGTTCCTACAGCATCTCATCGACATTATAACGAGACAACATTGAACAAAAAGACACTATCTGAGGACCTGCTGTACATATTTGTGTGTGTATGTGTGTATGCTTTGTGTATGCTTCTGTGTGTATGTGCATGACTCTACATGCTGTGTGTGCTCTTGCTGTGTGGAT
>NW_011899759.1:5819-7362 GCF_000151845.1 Pteropus vampyrus | reverse complement strand
CAAGTAGCTGCCACCATCTTTTTCTGTTATTGATCCAATAAACAGGGATCCGTTTGGATAGACATGGATTCGGCTGCCCATTCTAAAAAGAGAGGAGACATTTCAGTGTACAGCTTACTTAGTAAGGGATGGGGGCAAGGGAGTTGTCTTATTTACACAGGGTTAGCCTAATGGACATTTTTTTAAAATTAAAATTAGTACTAATTCACTGTGTTCTAAGCCATTTGCTTAAAGATGAAATTATCTAACTGAATAGGTATAATTTCATGCAAATTAGTACTTGTCACATAGACTTCACATGAATCTCCTTTGCATAGTGACTTTTTAAAATCATTCTAATGGTGAGGAGAGTGCTAGAAATATTGGTTTTCTAGACACGTGACTTTCTTGACTACACATCAAATAATCAGTCTGTAATATATGTCGATATAGAAGAACTTAACAGAAAAGATGCTAGATCTTACTTTTTCGGAAGATATTTGCAGTAATACATTTGGAGTTATTTGGTTAGAAAAATAAGTCCTACTTTGTTATAGAGAGAAAATGGCAATGTAAGACTTATTAGATAGAAGCTCGCTGTAGCATCTGCCCTTTGCAACCAACCGTAAAGTGACTGGTCCTTGCATTATGTTGAACTGGGTGGAACACCATTTTCCTCCCTGAAGCTACTACACAGCCTGCCATTAACACAGTGAACCACCAGATGGCAGACCTTCCCTGGTAAAACTAAATCTAGTTTTTCAGAGAGAGAATGGAAGTTAAGTTGATGCTAAAACCTGATTAAGAACGCCCAGGGGTGAAAATCTACATGTCTTCCAATTTTTTAGCAACCTGAACTAAGCAGTTAAGTGAAACTGGAGAGAAAAGTGTGAACAATCTTTCCAAATCTAACAGCCTCAAGTCATTTTTTATTCCCCAGCAAACATATAATAGAAGTATGGAGAGTATTAGAGTACAACATGACAAAAGGTGCTGGTGTTCTCTTTATTTTTTATTTTTTGAAGTGTGGAAGAAAGTTTCCTGGCATGTAAACCAAGGTAAAATTGTAATGGATACACTTAATAAAGGGAATGGAGACTGCTAGGAACTTAGATCTTTAAGTAGTTCCCCACTATGGAGCTGAAAAAAAAAAAAAAAAAGATATCTAGTGAGACTTAGTAACTTACTTCAGGTCACAGGGCTGGTTCTCAAACCTGTCTTTCACCATGCAACAGTGCTGCCTGCTATCATTCCTTACTAATCCCATCTAAAGGCACTGATTCTCAAACATGGATGCACATTAAAATCAGTTGTGTAGTATAAAATAGTGCTGCTGCCCAGGTTCCACCTCTGGGACTTCTGACATAATTGGTGTGGAATGTAGCCTTGGCATTAGAATTCTTAGTTTTCCAGCTGATTCTCTTGTGCAGCAAAGTCTGAGAACCACTGCTGTCAGCGTAGTTCCCAGCGCAGGTCTCTCATCGCCTGCATCAGAATGATGTAGGACCTAATTTAAGATGCAGCCCCATGTGTCTGGGAATATATTTAAATGCATTAATTTCAG
>NW_011899759.1:0-2264 GCF_000151845.1 Pteropus vampyrus | reverse complement strand
CGTCCACCCTCTGTATGGACAGGGTGCCATTGGGGAGCACCTGAAATCTGTTATTCTGTTTCCTTTTAGACAAATCAAGTCCTGATAAAAGAAAGAAATTAAGAGCCATAGTTCATCAAAGCCGAGACAGAAAACAAATTGTTCAAGTGGCAGTCTCAAGAGGAAAGCTATCTTTTTGTTAGGCGACTGAGAACAAATATATTCAAAATTAAAATTAGGACACCTAGTCTTCACATTGCTAAAATTATTTCTGGAATTTTTTAATACCCATAATTTTAATTTAAAAGATGGATGATTCAATGACAATTCTCTCTTTCAAGTCCCATTTCTTTGGATCTGCTTTCAAAGCATTTCAATAAAATGTTCTTAATTAGCATATGTTTTTAAACCTAAAGAACACTAACGCCATGTAGCAAATGCCAAATGAGGATATTAATAGTTTCTACATCTTGGGGAAGTTTGAAACTGATGTTTGTTCTTTGGATATATAACCCTGAAACACAATCTTTCCCTTGTTTTGTAACCGAGGAGACTAAGTGTAAAGAAACTTTTAAATACCTGATGAGACTCTGGTCCAGTGGATGGTGGGCAGGGGATTTCCAACAGCCTCACAAGGAAGAAAGGCATCTGAGTTAGCTGGAATAGTAAAACTTGCTGCTTTTCCTCCAACTATTCTGGGCCTTTCAAATATATTCCTAGACAAAGGCTCGGTAGGAAGGAGTTCAGGAGTTATTTTTTGAACCAGTGTCTTATCAAAATGACTCTTCTTTGCAGTCTTTTGTATATCCCAATTTGAAGCATGAGTGGCGTCCTCTGGCAAGCCTGGAGTGGGCAACATGCTCATTCCTTGCTTTTTTCCTTTTTCAGCAATTTCTGGGTATGACTTGTGCCAAAAGTGGCTTCCTGACCAGAGAGAAGGAGTCCATTTAGAATTCAGTGGTTTGACTGTTATTAGTGCTGGCGTAGGAGTAGAATGTAACAGATTGGAATACATAAAGTAGGTGGTTCCAGTTGTGAATTTGGCATTTGGATGAACCTCGGAAGATGCTGCAACCTTTTCTGCCAATTGCTGTGGATCAGCATTGTGCCTTGAGGGTTCATGCAGCTTGACCGCCGTATTTGTCGTCATCTGGAAAATGGGAGTTGCCACGTTGTCAGTAAGTGCATTTTGATTACTCAAGGTAGGGGAGGTGGGAATTAGCATTGGAGAAGCACTACCGCTCAGGAATGGTGGCACAGTTGAGTGTCTAATGGTTGTGTTTCTAGTTGTGGTCCTCTGGTGTAGTTTGCTAGACAAAGTGGTTTCAGAAGCAGTTGTGCTCTTCAAAGTCTGAGTACTCTCTTGGGGTGATTCTTCAATTACATCTGTCCAATTATGTGTTCTTGGATAATGATCAATGATGCTTGAAATTCCTTTGGTGTTTTCTAGGGAGGGATGAGTGAAAGCAGAAACACTGGGCTTGGCTGAAGTTCTTGCTGCAATTGGAACAGGAAGTATCGCAGCAGTAGATGTACTGAAGCCAGAACTTTGGTGGGGGAAACTGTTTGGGGCATTCCTGTTCTTCTGAGGCTCCTTTTTGTTTTGTACTTTTTGTGTGCTAGGTCTGGCTATTTGGGTTTTATTGATACTGACAGACGCAGGGGCAGTAGGAGGAGTTGTCAGTGTGGCTGTTTGCATTGATATGAAATTTGTACTTGATTCCTTGCTTGAGATACCAGGAAGTGTAGGGTAAACAGGTGGTGGGAAAGGCAGCTCCTTCACTGTGGGAAGACTCATAGGATTGTGTGTTTCGATGCTGCTGTGGTGAGTTGTAGCCAGTGTTACAGATGGAATTTGCACCACATTTGCTGAGTGTTTTGTGAAGGGGAAGGGGGAAACTTTATCCATGGGTAAAGCAGTAGATATTTTAGGAAGCACCGTGGCTGTGCTTTTTTGTGAACCAAATTTATGCTGATTCTTTAATCTCTCTGTTTGGATATAGTTATTTCCAAACATCTGATGCCAAGGAATTTTCTTTCTTGAGAATGTTGTAATGGCTATAGTAGTAGGCAGAGATGTCTTGGTGGTGGGACCTGGAAGTGGAGATATAATCATTGAATCACTTTCAGCTTCACTGATGTTAGACACACTTGGAGAACCAGTATTTCTTATGTGAGTTTTTTCCATAGATACAGATGTTGAGGCATGAGTCATGACTGTACCAATTGGAGTTACTTGGGTACTTTCAGCACTGAAATATTTTATTGTGGGTGTTGTTTTCTCT
>NW_011899758.1:3122-5058 GCF_000151845.1 Pteropus vampyrus | reverse complement strand
GAGCAATGGTTTTCTTCTTTAGTTTCTTCAGCAAAAGAACAGCATTGGCACCAGGCCCCGCGTTCCCCTCCCTGTGCCTTATTGTCTAAACAAATTAACGAGATGCTTCTGGAGACCACAAACTCTGAGTTTGATGGAGTTCGATTATTTCAACCACTTGGCAATTATTCGTTGCTGCCTGTGTCTGAGACACTTTGTTAGGTGCTCTTTTAGAGGCTCAGGTGCATACGGGGGTGCGCCGGTGTCCAAGCTGATGATGTGCCCTCTGAAACCATAAGACCTGTGTTCACTCATTCGCTGTGTGATCTACGGGCTTTGTTACTGACCACTATGTGCCTCTGCATCCCCATCTGTAGGATGGGGATGGTAATAGCACCTATTTATAGGGTTATTGTAGTGAATAAATGAATGAATGCATATAATCAATAGAAAGAGCTTGGAACAGTGCTTGGCACAAAAATATATAAAATCTATCACCAATAGATAATAGAGGATATGGATTGTTTGTGTTCCTCTAAAATTTATGTGCTGAAGGCCTAATCTCTTATGTGAGGGTATTTGAAAGTATTTGGGAGGTGATCAGTTCATGAGGGTAGAGTCCCCAGGATGGGATTAGTGCCCTCATAAGAAGAGGAAGTGACGAGCTCTCTTTCTCTCTACCACATGAGGACACAGTAAGAAGGCTGATATCTGCAAAGCAGGAAGAGGGCCCTTACCAAGAACCGACTCTGCCAGCATCTTGACCTTGGACTTCCCAGCCTCTAAAACTTTGACAAAGAAATTTCTGTTCTTTAAGCCACACAGTCTATGGCATTTCATTATAGTAATGAGAGCAAACTAAAACACCAAGGCACACAGTTTGTGGGGGCGGAAGGGAAGAGAGACAAGGTCGAGAAATGCTGAAAGGTCACCTGACATTAGCTAGCAATAGAAATGCTTGTTGGCAGCAACAAGAAGAAATACGAATTTAGGGGACACAGTGCTTACGGCACAACATTGAGGAATGGGAAACTTTTAAAAAGTAGAGGGGATCCCAGAACTGGGAACTACTTGTGAAAACTGCAAGTGGCAAAGCACAAGGCATGTGTGGAACATTCAGGAGCTATGTGAGAATAGAGAGGAGAGGGTGCATGGGGAGGCAGTGGAAAATCAGGATGGGCAAATTGTGGCTAGCAGTACTCAGCCACAGTGTAATGCATAAGGAATGGGCTTTGCAATCAGACTGACTTGTATGTGTGACCTTGGGCATGAGGATGTACCATTCTGAATTTCAGATGTTTCTTCTATACAATGAGCTTAATTTGCATAAGTCCCAATGCTCCAGGTACTCAAAAGTCTTCTACAATTAGCATGTGTTCACTGCCCACTGGAGTTTTCTCAATTGAGGAGTTATACTCCAACGACAGTTTTTTAGTTAACTGGCAGGAGAAGCGAAAGGACCTCCTGGTTGTTAAATTTCAAAGAAGTTGGGCTAATTGGGGTTGGTAAAGCCCTCTAGTTTTAATGTGAAGGGTTTAGTCTATGTCGATAGGTTTTCTTCTGAACATCATTTAATCAAAAGCTAGAGTAAGAGGTCTCTCACTCTTGCTCCCATGAGAAGAACAGAAGCTTCAGAGCCACCAAAACGCTTGCTAAAGGAAGTTGGTAGAAGAATAATTCATTAATTTACATTTGTGTAGAGTGCCCTTTTGTGTCCCACCCACATGTCCTTTCTGCGTTGCAAATCCCACAGCAAGTTGGTCTCTACTGACCTTCTTACCTTACTCAATAGTTCCCAAGCACACCATCCTGGGAGCAATTTTTAACCATGGAAACCCAGCCCTATGCAGCTCTTCAGTTCGTGACTGAGGATGAAATAAGATTCTCTCATCTTGTTTGCACTGCTGATTTGTTAGCTCTTTATTGATTAAAGATTGCAATGCACAATTTGTTTTTC
>NW_011899758.1:0-662 GCF_000151845.1 Pteropus vampyrus | reverse complement strand
CTGAACCTAAATCCATCCAGGAGATCCCAGTGCTTTCGGCCCATGTTGTCCTCTGTTTAGTTCTTAATAATTCTGTGCTGCAATTTGTGTCGATGTGCTAGTTTGTTTTCATCCTGCCGGGAGCTCCTTGAGGTCAGAGACCACGTCTCCCTTATCGTCGTATGCCCAGAGCATCTGATGGGTGCACAGCACGTAGGGGAGAAAATTCCAGTAGGTGCCACATGGAGTGAGAGGTTATGACTGAGTGTGTAAGGAGGAGTGATTGGTCTACTGGGGCTCAGAGCAGACTTTAAAAAGAAGGTAGGGTTAGAGCAGGGCCACAAAAGGAAGGAGAGAAAACAATTTATGTGGATAGCTCTAAAAACACAGATAAAGGAACAAGACGTCAAATGTGAATGCTCATGCACCTTAGACACAAAATAGGTGTTGTAGCCAAGAATATATTTGTTTGTGAGGCAGGAAAAGACACATGGACTAGTTGAAGTAAAGGGGTGTGTGTGGTGGAGTGAGGGACAGATTCACAGACTTAGGAAGTAAAAACTGATCAGACCTCAGATGAGTTGGAGTTAGGCACCTGCTAAGAGTGGAGAGCATCTCTAGAGGTCTATAAGTGGGTGGAGCCTGAATTTTCAAGTTTCTTAACTACAGAAGTGCCATAGTAT
>NW_011899757.1:3607-3871 GCF_000151845.1 Pteropus vampyrus | reverse complement strand
GACGGGGCTTTGGCCTGGCCGAAGGCACGGCACGCTCAGCGACGTGGGAAGGCGCTGAGGGCCGGCGCTTCTCCCCGGGATGCGGGATGCGGGAGCCACGAGGGACGCCCCCGCCCCGGGGCATGAGAGCGTGGCGCCCGCGCCCGCCCGGCTTTGTGTTCTTTTGCCCCTGGCGCTTTTTCCCTTTCCTTACTGTGGGCGCGTCTGTGAGAAAAACTTACAATTAAGTAAATGCGGGATCAGGCGTCACATTTTACTTCCTTC
>NW_011899757.1:0-1818 GCF_000151845.1 Pteropus vampyrus | reverse complement strand
TCTGCTCTGGTGCATGGCTGGGCGGAACTGGGGTTCTCAGGGATGGGGAGTGAGGGCCGGTGGGCGCGCAGACGCGGGACCTGCAGCTCTCGTTTCCTGGCGAGGTCCCCGTGCTCATCGCCCCGGCTCGAGTGTCCTCAGGGAGTCCCCTGTGCACCTCCACGCCGGCTCGTGATGGACACGGCGCTCGGAGGCCTCCCGCCTGCAGCGCCCCACGTGGTCTGACCCCTGACCCCTGTCCTGCGGGGCCATCGCCGCGACATTGCAGTGGCCAGGGTCCCGGTGGCCGTCCCCAGTGCCCGCCTCCACCAGGCCACGGGCATCGGCATGCAGACCCCGAGGGACTGCGGCCACCGGACTCTGTGCCCACCGCTGCTCCGCTTTTCATGAGGTGACCCAGACACCGAGGCCGCGTCACGGGGTGAGAAACACGCACGGCGTCGGCACGGAGAGGGCCACGTGCTGTGTGACCGTGTTGTGGACCACTCCCCTGGGTGACTGACTGCTAAGTGGCTCTGCCGTGCACACCTGTGGCAAACCGGGGGACGCACGTGCACCTAGCATGCAGGGCTGTCGTGGGCACACTCAGTGCCCGGTGACTGCCTGCCACCTAGGTGACCGCGTGCGAGGCACCAGGGTTTGTCTCCTGACAGGAGCCATGTGCCTGAGGGACGTGCGGGCAGGGCCCAGGGTGCACGTTGGAGGCCCACACTGCCCGCTGGCTGTCCCACGGCCCACGTCGTGCTGTGTCCCCCAGCCCACACTGCCCGCTAGCTGTCCCACGGCCCACGTCGTGCTGTGTCCCCGAGCCCACACTGCCTGCTGGCTGTCCCACGGCCCACGTCGTGCTGTGTCCCCCAGCCCACACTGCCCGCTAGCTGTCCCACGGCCCAGGTCGTAAGCACTTCCCTGGCGCCGTCCCCGTGAGCTTAGTGTCCCCTGAGAGTCACACGCTGCACCCACCCAGCCCCTGCTGCCGCGGGGTCCTGACCTGAAGGCCGGTGCCAGCTTTCGCTGGTGTTAAGTCCTGATTGTGTAATGGTGGTTACCTCCGGGCTGATCGTGAGCGTGTGCACACGCACACACACGCACACCACGCTTGCACACACACCGTGCTGGCCACAGTCCCAGATGTGAGCAACGCGGGAGCACACGCGGCGTAGGCCCTGGCGTGCTGAGCGCTCCGGCCCCTTCCGCACGGCCGTGCTCCCAGCTCGCAGTGCGCGTGTGAACCGTGTGGCTCATCCCTTCACCACCTGTGGTCCACCTGCTGTCCACCTACTGTCCACCTGGCGGAGCCTCAGCCGAGCGCGAGGCCACCCGCTGTTTCCACGGCAAGGCCACTCCCCACCACCTGGTGCCGCTGAAGGGGATGGCCCCACTCTGAGAAGAAAAGGTTTGAAAACGGGGACCCAAAATAAGGTGACGGAAGAACTTGAGGGGATAGTTCGGTGACGTGTCTGATGACTTAGGTACAATCAGTTCATTGTTCGTTCTCGGTCATTCAGTTAAGCTGTAAATATAAAGTCACACAGGATGCTTATTTGTCATTGGTATATTCAAAAACAATCGCAACAATACTTTCATATGACAAAGTTTCAGAATTATATGAATTCTATTAGGAAAGTTGTCTAAAATATGCCTCGAAGATCTTATCCTTCATACTTCTGAGACAGTAAGATCTTGAGCTAGCTTTTTAAAAAACACTTCATGTAAAAAATGCAAGAGACATTTTTGGCAGACAGCAAAAACATTTTTCCAACGACCTTTAGTAAGAAGTGCCTTAGAAATGCATGCAATTAAAATACTCACATTGTC
>NW_011899756.1:1761-3810 GCF_000151845.1 Pteropus vampyrus | reverse complement strand
TACCCTTCTGGACATCCAGACCTGCCACTTAGCCCAGATGGCTGGTCACAGGGTCAGGGGGGCCGGGGCCCAAGGCTGAGCCTGTTTCCTCATCCATGACATGGGGTACCGACCTGCCTCTGAGATCCAGGACCTCACCCCCCAGCCCTGTCCTTGAGCCTGCCCAGGGCCTGGCCCGGAAGCGTCCCCACCGGGTTTGCCAGGTCATAGCTGAGGCGCTGAGGGTGGCAGGTGGCTCCTGGCCCACTGTTCAGGGCCAGGGAGATGGGCCCCTTGGGCTGGCCTGAGGCTACCTGCTGTCCCCTGACCGGGCCCCCTCCCCCAGCCTCAGCCCCTACAGCCACGACGAAGGCTGTCTGTCCAGCAGCCAGGACCACGCGCCCCTGGCTGCCCTGCCTCTGCTGGCCACCTCCTCGCCCCAGTACCAGGAGGCGATCGCCACAGTGATCCAGCGGGCCAACCTCGCCTACGGGGACTTCATCAGGTCCCAGGAGGGCGTGACCTTCAATGGGCAGGTGAGTCGTGGGGTGGGGAGATGGAAGACAGGGTGGGCGGGCCCGGACCTCCAGCCCAGCCGGGGCAGGGGTCGATGGCCGTCCCCAGCCCGCGTCCCAGCTCAGGCCCGTGGGCCTCCCGCACTCCAGGTCTGCCTGGTCGGGGACTGCGTGGGCGGCATCCTGGCCTTCGATGCCTTATGCTGCAGCAACCAGCCCGTGTCCGAGAGTCAGAGCAGCAGCCGCAGAGGCAGCGTGGCCAGCGTGCAGGTACCAGCTCCCCATGGCCCCCTCCAGGATGGAGATGATGTGGCCTTTCGGCCCCAGGGCCCGCGGTAAAAAGAGGAGGACAGAGGTCACCGGGTCAGGTGCTCAGAGGGCAGGGCAGTGCGTGGGCAGCAAACAGCTACAGCAGGTGATGGAACGCGGGCCGCGCTGTGGGGAGCGAGGTCTGGGACGAGTGCCGGCGTCACCCGCTGTCACCATCTGAGCTCCCCAGCGGGAGAGAGCACCAAAAGCCCCTCTGCAGCAAACGGCCTGGGGGTGCGAGACCCCCGAGGTCCGAGTGGCCAGGCCAGGCGTGAAGGCTGTTTGCACATGGCCGGCGGGCTGGAGGGACAGTGGGAGGGAGGGTTCACTTGGCTTGGGTGACAGGTTAGCTGGGCCGTGGTCAGGGGGAGGACACCGAAGAGGGAGCCAGGCCGGCGGCCACCCGGCAGTGAGCCTGCGTGGGGCTGTTCCAGGACACTGACCTGCTGTCCCCGGGCGTCCTGGTGAATGCGGCACACGGTGGCGGTGGCGGTGGCCTGGAGAGCAGTCGGCACCTGAGCCGCAGCAACATTGACATCCCCCGCAGCAGTGGCACTGAGGACCCCAAAAGGCAGATGCCCCGCAAGAGGAGCGACTCGTCCACCTACGAGCTGGACACCATCCAGCAGCACCAGGCCTTCCTGTCCAGGTGGGGGGCCGGCGGGGGCCTGGGTGTCTGACCATGCGGCTCACTGCCAGGGGAGGACGGGGAATCCAGGAAGCAGGGACGGTCAGAGCTGAGAATTCAAACAATGTGGGGGGCCTCGGGACTCGGGGAGGTCCGGACTGGGCCCATGGCTCATTGGTGGGTGAAAGGGGCTTGTGGGGTGTGGTGTGGTTTCGGACATGCTGAGGGCCATCTCGAGCCAGAGGGAAGAGACTGGGGAGGGGACGTGCTGGGGGCAGAACTGACCAGGAGGACCAGAGTCCCTGTCAGGCTGTCCTGAAGGCACCGGGCTCCCTGGAGAGATTGGGACCCGCTGTCCCCAGACATGTCCCAGCAGGCCCTGGGCAGCAGCGCCTGAACGACAGCATAGGGGTCCAGCCTCATTTGGGCCTGATGACCCCTGAGGGGCCTCCTTCAGGGGACAGGGGGCGGGCCAGCCCCACAAAGGGCCGAGGTGTGAGCCGGCACGTCCCCCGTCTGCAGCCTCCACGCCAGCGTGCTGCGGCACGAGCCCAGCTCCCGCTGCTCGAGCAGCGCCACCATGCTGGACGGCACAGGCGCCATGGGGAAGTTCGACTT
>NW_011899756.1:0-325 GCF_000151845.1 Pteropus vampyrus | reverse complement strand
TTTCCGCTTTTTCCGTAAAAGCGAAAGTGCTCTTCAGATTTCTCGATTAGTGAAAACAGGTGCAGATGGTCCCCGACTTAGGATGGTTCGATTTAGGATTTTTCCACTTTGCGATGGTGTGAAAGAGATACGCATCCCGTCGAAATTGTGCTTTGAATTCTGAATTTTGATGTTTTCCCAGGCTAGCAGTATGGGGTGCGATCCCCTCTCGCGATGCTGGGCGTTATAAAATAAGCTTTGTGTTAGACGATGTTGCCCAGCTGTAGGCCAGTGTGTGTTCCGAGTGCGTGTAAGGCAGGCTAGGCTAGGCTAAGCCGTGACGTTC
>NW_011899755.1:3382-4900 GCF_000151845.1 Pteropus vampyrus | reverse complement strand
TCTCTGGGTTGGGGCCTCAGTTTGAGTCCTTCAGAAGCTCCACAGGCGATCTGTATGTGCAGCCAGTGTGAGAACCACCGTCCTGCAGGATCTGACCTTGTTCCCCACCATGCTCCTCACCCAAACCTCTCCGGGCCACAGGGCTGCTGGCTCGTGCCTGTGCTGCCACTTCGCTGCTTTTGTACTTGCAGGGTCACCCCCCATGCTCAGCCATCCCTCCTGCAGGCCTTTGTTCAAACACCACGTTTTCAGAGCTCACTTTCCTAATCACCTTTTGCGTCCTCTTTTCTCATCTCTTCTATCCTCTTTCCTTGCTTAATTTTCCTCTCTCTATAGCAATCGTCACTGTTCCATATACTTACTAATTTATAATTGTGTCTCCTGTTCCACTCCTCTCCACCACAGTGCAAACTCCATCAGGGCAGGAATGCTTGTCTCTTCTGCTTTCTTATGTATCCCATCTGATCACATCTGGTTTTTCCTAAACAGTAATAGCCTTTATTATTTTTCTTTAAATAACTAGCCATATTAGTTTTCTAGAGCTGCCATAACAAAGTACCACAGACTGGGGTAGCTTAAACAATAGAAATTTATTTTCAAACAGTCCTGAAGGCTGTCAACAGGGTGGATTCCTTCTGAGGGCCAGGAGGGAAGGATCTGTTCCACACCTTTCTCCTTAGCTTATAAATAGCCATCTTCTCCTTATGTCTTCACATAATCTTCCCTTTATACCCATCAGTGTCCAAACTTCCTCTTCTTATAAGGACACCGGTCATACTGGATGAGTGCCCACCCTAATGATCTCATTTTAACTCTCTTTAAAGAACTTACCTCCAAATATAATTACATTCTGAGGTACTGGGGGTTAGGATTAAACATAAATTTGGGGAGAACACAATTCAACCTATAAGATTAATGTTATCACTGATTTCTAACATTTTTAGCACCTGCTCTTTTGATAAGCAAATGCACTCAAGAAATCAGCTGCATTGGTGAAGTTATAGCTCCTTCATCCTATCTAGTTCCAAGGTCAAGTAGAATTTGATATTGCTTTATAACCAATAGCACCCTAAATAATATAAATTATGTTTCTGAATAAATAATTGCTTTATAGACAGTCGTTATTAACACATGCGCCATTGTAAAAATATCTATGAACTGGAAGGCTCTTGAAGAGTCAGTGGACCTGGGTTTGAGTATAGGTTCTACTATTGACCAGCTTTGTGACCCAAGCTCTCTGAACCTTAGTTTTCTCACAGAATTGTGTCAGTCAAATATGATCATTAATGTAAGAGAGTGTTGAAAACTATAAAGTGTTATGCAAGTATAAGGGACTTTTTTTAACTTTTCAAATTGAAATATAATAGAAATTACAGTTTTGTTTCTTTCTTTCTGGTCATTATACTTTTATTTTTCCTTCTACCTTACTATACTAGCAAAATCTCAAGTACAATGTTGAATAGTTTTCATCATGAATGGATATTATAGCAGACCCTTAAAATAGATTTAAGATTCTCT
>NW_011899755.1:0-2492 GCF_000151845.1 Pteropus vampyrus | reverse complement strand
TGGTTGTCTTACTTGGAGTTCGCTCCAAGTTTGAGGTCTCAGCTTATTTTTAGGACCATCACTGGTCTTGCTCCCTACCATGGGCAAGCTCTGGACTTTGATATTTGTCTTCCAGGTCCTTAAATCTGTCAAAATGAAAGTTCCAATTTTCCAGGATCACGAAATGACAAGCTGACTTCTTTCTTGCTTTCCTTTCATTTTCTTTCCCTTTGGCCTGACAGTTTCTCACTGTTCTGTCATCTCTTCAATGTTTCAAGTCAATTTTTAAAATAATGTATCCAACTTTTTTAGTTGTTTTCAAGTGAGAGGCTAGAAAGAGAAGGTGGTTATCTGAATAATTTAGTTCACCATTACTGTAAATAGGAAGCATTCTTATAGGTTATTATGAAAGGAAATTGGTGTTAGTTATAAAGGAAGGAGAATCAATATGTGTTGAGAATATTGTATGTTAGGCCCTCTGTATATATTCTCTCAGATAGGTCTTCCAAGAATGCTTCGAGATAGATAGTATCTTGATTTTAAAGAAGCAAAAATGAATCCTTAGGAGGTTAACTAGTTAGGCCGAAGTCACCTGACTATTAGTAATTGGTAGAGCCCAGCATTGGACACAGATATTTTTAGTACCAAATGGCTATTTTCATTATAACATGTTGGTAGAATGTCTTCGATTTTTCTCCCTTTGTTCTTTTTATTTTGAAAATTTTCAAACTGTAAAAAAATACATAGAATGATATATCTATGCAATAAACATCTGGACATCCTTCACTAGATTTACCAATTGGTAAAATTTTCACACAGTTTCTTTTTCTCTCTTCTCATCCACCTTTTTCCCCTCCTACCCAGCCTCCCTTCATTTCTTTCTTCTACTTTCCCTTCATCTACCATTTGATGGTTAGGCATCGACTTCTTGATATTTCATGCCTAACACTTCGTGACATAGCTACTAAAAGCAAGGACTTTCTACATTCACAATGCAATTATTATTCCAAGGAAAGTTAATATCTACATAATACCATTACCAAATATAGAATCAATTTTAAATTCTCAATTATCCCAATAATATCCTTTATAACTGTGATTTTTCTTATCTAGGAGCCAATCGAGGAGCATACATTTCACTTAGCTGTCATGTCTGCCTTCTTATTTTAAAAATGAGTGACTGGACAAAGATCTAACCAGATACAGACACATAAATAATGATTTGAGGTAGAAAGAGGAACATAAACTTTTTAATTTATAACCTGATGCATTGTTTTGATTTTTTTCAATGACCATGTACAATTTACATAATTTTTAAACCAATATTTTTTAAGGAAGGACTGCATTTTTAAAATAATATTGTTCAAAATGATGTTGATGTTCATAAAATTTATGCTATTTCTGCCTAGTATTTTCTCTTACTATACTGCAAGTTCCCTATTTATTTAAAAATGCTTGGCTTTATGTGACAATACCTTGCATTGTGGAAATTCTGAAAATAATTATTTTCAGAATCTTTCACAGAATGATGATTGATTTATTCTGTTTTGCCTAAAAAGTAGGACCACCAACTTAAAACATCCAAAGAAGCCATTTGGTACTAAATCATAAGTTAGTTGAAAAAAAAATTAAGTGACTTCAGGGAATTTTAGGAGATCGTGTTCATAGCTACTCTAGTATTTTTATACTAAAGTGACTACTGTTCTAGATGTCTCTGAA
This sequence comes from Pteropus vampyrus, assembly GCF_000151845.1. Taxonomy (NCBI): domain Eukaryota; kingdom Metazoa; phylum Chordata; class Mammalia; order Chiroptera; family Pteropodidae; genus Pteropus; species Pteropus vampyrus. The sequence continues at coordinate 794 of NW_011899755.1, read as the reverse complement.
AATAAGTATGTTATTCCTTAATAATGCATTTTATTTGGCAAAAGAAATATGTAGTTTTAAAATCAAAAGACATCATTTTCAATCAAGACTCTACTTTTAAACGAACCAGTCACTTAAGCTCTTTGAATTTCAGTTTCCTCACTTATAAATTGGAGATTGTCATATGTACTGTTTAATGATATTCTAAGGAAGAATTAAAAAATGGAAGGCATTTTACAAAGTCTAGAGCATACACAAATATACAGAGAAACATTAATTTTTCTTATTTTAGGAGAAACTCCCATAAAATATTATATTCTCTCACGTGACAGAACCTGTTTGAGAATTTTGAAGATAATCTCAGCTAGAGGGATTAATTCCATAACTGGCTAAGTACATTCCTTCAACTTATGTTGTTTTTGAGTTTAAAAAACATGCCTAGTTCCATTATTACTATCAATCATAACTTTTCATTGAGGATTTACTTAAATAATCTTTTTCATGCTAAGTGAATATGAGGATTTATTTTTTTCTTTGACTGGACAGCTAACTGTGAACATTTTTATATATTTCATACATAACAGAAAATGAAAAGTATTACAGTGGATGAGAAAAAATATGTTAAAAATCCATCTGATTTTAATAGACATTTTCATCTATGGATATAGCATTGGTTTGAAATATTTAATTCTGGTCGGTTTACAAATTAATAACACATACCTAGTTAATATATGGAGAACAGCACAGGTGTACCATGATCAGGATCACAGGCCCTCCCGTCATTAACCTGAAAGACTAGACTCATTTGTTTAAAA
>NW_011899754.1:0-5037 GCF_000151845.1 Pteropus vampyrus | reverse complement strand
TCGGGAGAAATTCCTGTCGTAATAACAAGCCTAATTCACTAATTAGTTGTGAAATCATGGCGTCTTACTCTTCAAGAGAAGTAGAAGATGCTTTGGGACTTCAGATGAGGACCGTTTCATTCATGGTTAATCATGAGTGAAAAAGAAAGAATACATGCAGTAGAAAAAGAAGAAAAGCTCGAAGACTGTACTTCAAAAAATTCTGTGGCTGCACATAAGATAGAGGGTGCCTTCGCTTATCTAGATTTTTTTAAATGTGGTTAATATGTTTTCTCTCTCTCTCTCTCTCTTAAAGCTGAGCTGATTGTACTTTAGCCTACTAACAGGTTTAACATTACCGCGAAGTGCAAAGGGAATTAACCCTGCTCAAACACAGCTGCTGGCTCACAGATGCAGGGCTTGGGCCAGTGTAAAGACTAGGGGGTGAACCCATGTGGAGTCACAGTGTTCTCTGTGATAGGAGCTACAAGGATTGTGCCAAACCCTTCGGCAGTGATGGATTCCTCTGATATTCCAAGGAAAAAAATAGCTGTCATTGGTGGTGGCTTGGTAAGCACCTATTTGTATATTATTCCTGTTAGTGGGATTATATTAATTATCATTACTCTTGATGATTATTATTAATCATATGTACAAATGGTTCATTTTCTTGTGAAAACTTTTCTGATTTTAAATACACCTTTTTAAAATATGATATTAGTTTTAATTTATTCTTTTCTAGGGAAGGTATTTTATTTAAACATAAAGGTGTCTATTTTCCCTTGTCAGTTGATTTAGCATTTCTTAAAAACAGAAAATAAAGAAAATTGAATTTACTTATCCTCAGACCCCGGAGTGAGGCTCCCCCTCCTCACTGAGCAAGTAAGATGACTGCTAGGGAACAGGACTCACAGGTAGCGAGATGTAGGAGGGAGTCTCTCTACTTCACTGTTATCATACCAAGCCAGTTCTGTTTAAATGGGGCTGCCTCAGGTAAACTGTATTTTTTCCCACTCAACAGCATCTCTCCAGTACTTAAGGGTTAATCATGTCGTTTTCACCTCTGGTCTAACCATCTGCAGGCTGCTAGCTCACAGGTGGTCATTCACTTAACAAAATTTATTGGCGGGGAGACCAAGCCCTGAACCAAGAGAAGAAGAGAAAGAATTCAAGACACACCAAAGTTAGCGTCGAAAGGAAAGTTTATTAGAAAAGGGATGACACTCCACAGACAGAGTGTGATTTCCTCTCAGGGACAGAGAGTGAGAGGGACCCTGAGTGTTCGGAGAATTCACTTTATATGTCATTCTTTAGTTCCTGTGAGTTATAGTTTAAAAGACTTTGTTAACCATTTCCTTTGATATGGACATACAGTGAGGAGGGGGAAGAGTGTATAGTGTGAAAGGCCTGGTGGTTCCCAGACTTTAATCCATAGATTCCACAGGGTTTTGGCCATAGGGAATGACTTTATTGGTGGTACCTGTTTCCCCTGCACAGGTGTGGGGGATGGGCCGTCAGCAATCCCAGCAGAAATCTTCCTTTGTTCTGCAGGTGTCCTCCTGGCCTGGCTGCAGGCCTGATCAGCATATTGCAGTCTCTGCAGGTAGCTTGATTAACATTTTGATTCTCTTGCCTCTTCTCTACTTTAAAGGACATTTCATAACAGATGAAAGGTTGAATATTAAGGGTATTAATAGAAAATATTGATTCAATAGAGCAATTCAAGAAGGTTAAGTTCAATACATAGAGGACAAAATTATTTTCTTGCCCATCTTCTTCCTTGTGCATTTTTTTCACCCCTCCCATTCCCTTCCTCCCCATAGGCCATATCCTAGGACCTTACATGCTCTAACGACATGTTAAAGGCTTGCCCCAGCTTCTAGGGAAAAATTGCAACAGAGTTGAAAACCTTTACTTCACAGTCCAAAGAATACAGTGAATTGTCCTCATTTTCTTTCAGTGGTAGCCTTGCCTAGTGAAAAGTTACCCTAAGAATGTAGTGATCATCTGATCCTGTGATAAACAGATTGATTTCTGTTCCTCGGAGACATGTCAAGTCAAAGAGGGCTGAAGAAAGCAACAGATCAATGAAGAAAGTTTTACTGAAAAACTAAGAGTGAAAGAAACTGTAAACCATGATCATCAACTGGTGCAAGTTTAACTACTGAAAGAAAAGATGTTAAAACAATATTTTAAGAACATTAATCCGAATATTTAGAAAAGTCACTGTATTGATTTTTCCTTCTCACGTGAAACACGGCTCCCTAGCCCTGTCCCCTACCAATGGTAGTGATGCAGGACAAGGCCAATTCCCCCTAGTGGGGGGTGACCAAGCCCCATACAGAGAGAGAAGAGGGTTCTCGGCGGAGAGTGTAGAAAAAATTCAAACGCACACCAAAGTTAGAGTCAAAAGGAAAATTTATTAGAAAAGGCGTTAACACTCCACAGACAGAGCGTGGTCTCCTCTTAGAGGCGGACAGTGAGAGAGCCTGAGGCTCCGAGGGACAGAGACATTACAGGCAGGACAGTGAGAGGGACGCTGAGCGTTCAGGGCATTCAGTTCATATGCCATTCTTTAGTTCCTGTGAGTTACAGTTTAAAGACTTTGTTTACCCATTTCCTTTGATATGGACGTACAGTGAGGAAAGATAAGAGTCTTAGCTTGAAAAGATAAGAATATGTAGCGTGAAAAGCCTGCTGGCAGTTCCCAGCCTTTAATCCATAGGTCCCCATGGTTTTAGCCATAGGGAATGAACGATTTTATTTTGTGCAGGGCACCACTTAAAAACTCTGTTTTTCCTCTTTGCCCTTCACAGGTGTGGGGAAGGGGCAATCCCCCTTTGTTCTGCAGATGTTTTCGTGGTCTGGCTGCAGGGCTGATCAGCATGTTGCAGTCTCTGAATGTAGCTTGATTGAACATTTTAGTTTTCTTGCTTTCTCCCTAAATTAGTATTACCTCCTGGAGGAGCAGCCTAAGAGGTCTCTCCCCTCCTGTAAATGCCCACAGGGCTTTGTTTGCCTTCATCACAGGCTGCATTCTATTAAAATTATTGATATGCATATGCATCATTCGTTAACTTCATGACTCTAAGGATTGTCTTATCTTTGGGTCCTGCTCCCTTCCCTTCTACAAAGGTTACCCCAGTGCCTTATATAGTCAAAAAAACACTAGAATATCTTGTGTGCATGAGTTTACTTTCAAAACAAAGAAATTATAGGCATTAGAAGAAACAATGTTTTTATCAGAATGATGTCACAAGGAATGTAATCCTTTAAAGGACTAACTTGAAAAGGGTAAGAAAAAACCTCTACTTTTTAGGCTGGAAGAAGTTAGTGTAGCTTTCCAATTCTAAACAGTCAGTCTAAGGGGAAAAAACTGCCATAGAAGCTGCCTTCCTTTGTATTCAAATGAATCGTTTCTCTTTTTTACAAAGCAACGGAGCCAGAGAAGTCAATAGAAAGGCATCTGACCTGTACTATATCATAAGCTGTGTCTGGACGCAGGTCCTTAGCATTCAGAGCTGCTTCTCTTGAGGATTTCCAGGGTTTACAGGTGTGAGGGACGTGATCAGTGATGGCTACAGCTACTCAAGTCCTCATTTTTTGGTCGAAGCCTCGCAGTTTATCTAAAAGATCTCTTAAGCTTTCGAGGCTTAGCTGTCTCCTGCTGCTGCAGTGTGAGCCTGCTGTTCCAGCTCTGAATATGTATTTTAGAATATCGTTGAAGCATTTCTTCTACACCCCTTCCTGACAAGCAAGCCCACTACAGAGCGTTTTGTTATTCATTCTTCCTAAATTTGACCCATTACAATTCTCCGTTAAAAGATATTTAGAAGGTGAAAGCATTCAAAACTTCAGAGTGATGAGACGCGTGCATTTTAGGACTTATTATTGATAACTGTATCCTGCCCCTGGTATTCAGGTCAAGTTAGTGGCCCCTGCTGATGAAATTGTCTTTAAAGCAACTTGACCTTGACCCTGAGAGCTTGTGTCTCACAGCTGTGGATGTGAGATTCTGTCATGGCTTTACACAGTCGAAATACTCTTGATGCCAAATTGGCCCTAGAAGTGTTTCTGCCCTGCGTCCAGGGTTCTTCCCACCTCACCACCCACTCTTCCCAGCTTCATGAGATGGAAACGGCCTCATACAGCGAGGAGACCGAGCCCAGGCGCGTTCGCATTCAGCCAGGAGCCCGAGAAATCGTACTCTCTCTGGGTCTTGGTTTCTTCATCTTGGACGAAAACTCGGTCACTAAGTCTTTCATACTTCCTCACTCATAGATCTCTAGCTTTGTTCTAAATCAAGTCTTTATAAAAGCAGAAATCAAATGTCACCTAGAAATTTTACCTTTCCCAAAGTAAGTAACTTAGACACATATAAACTATCAAATGTCTTATAATCTTGGGTCGGGGCTGAGGTGAAATCCGGCGTCGCCACGGCATCGTGGGGGACGAGGAGGACAGGGGACAGCGGCGATAGTAGAGGACAGTGGATGGTGGCCTTGTGTGTTGTAGAGGACAGTGGATGGTGGCCTTGTGCGTTGTCCCTCTGTGCTTCCCCACAGACTCAGCAAAGAATTACAGGTCGGCGAGATTTAGAAAAAGTAAGATTTATTTAAAGTACATTTTAGAAGGAGAGGGGCCACGCTAAGGCAGACTGTGGCCCTGTGGAATTTAGGAGGTGAAGAGAGAAGATAGTGCGCCCCAAAGGGAGGGGCGGGTTTCCAGCCAGGAAGCTGTAACAATGCGGAAACGGGAAGGTCTATTTATATTCCTGTGGGGATGGGAGGGCCTAGATGATCCGTTTGTGACGTCACCTTGACTGACACCTGGCTGCTATATAACTCTTTGCCTACTGTGCATGTGCTTACCTGGAATTCAGTCTGTTATAATTAGATTCATGAACTTCTAGGCATAGGCATGATATTGTAATGATGGTATAATGAGACCTAAGTTAGGGGCAGTACTTTCTGCACATGCATTTGTAGCTGGTTTAGCCAGCAGCTTTTATGGCCTTTGTGCTCTAGGATTTAGGGTAATTTATAACCCTAAAAGAGA
>NW_011899753.1:4501-5246 GCF_000151845.1 Pteropus vampyrus | reverse complement strand
TGGGTCCTTTTGAAATATAGAGATTAGGGAGACACCCATCTCTTAGGTTGCCAAATGAGGCAAAAAAAAAGTTTGCAAACTCCTCTTCCTGGGCCTGTAATTCAAGTTCTGGGAGAGGGAACAAAAAGACAGGCCAGTGACCCAGCTCAGGCTCCGCCATAGGCTGCGGGTAGGTGGTGGGGCCTCGGCGGGGGCCGGGATGCTCGGTGACGCCTGGGACACCGCATGGAGGCCGCTGTCTGCAGAGCCTGTGAAGCCCTTTGAAGCGCCTGTTACTTTTGCTGCCCCGAAATTTTACTTCATGGGAGCAGAAGGACTTGGAGTCTGTCCTGGAGGAAAGGCCTCTCTGAGAATGGCAGGTCCTGCAAACACACGGCCAGACCAGGCGTTTCCGGAGTGAGGCAAAGGGAGGGGAGAGGGAGAAGGGAGTTCTGGGGGGCCTGGGCCTCTGCAGGAAGGGGGCTGAAGGGGAGAGAGGGGCGTACGCTACGGAAGCAGGCGACAGCCTTTGTGCCAGGGAGGGAGAGCGCGGAGATGCAGCCACGCAGCTTGTAACATTTTGTTCCTCAGCTGTGGCACGGTGGTGGCCACAGTGCCCACTGCAGAGGGTAAAGTCAAGGAAACATCATAACGTGTCGAGCCTTTAGAGCAGTGGGAGGCACGCGGCAGGTGATCCATGCATGTTAGCGGCTGTTGTTATTGTTATTATTATTGCTGTTATTATTATTATTATTATTATTATTAT
>NW_011899753.1:0-646 GCF_000151845.1 Pteropus vampyrus | reverse complement strand
CTGAAACGTCCCCACCCCAGCTCACGTCAACCCTCTGGCTCCTGCCTCTGGGAACACAAAAAGCTAGTGTCACCTGAGACCTTCTGCTCATGCCATCCCCACCTGAGGCACCTCCCAATGTAGCCAATGTGTAAACTGAGGTAGAAACCTCAGTCACGAGTCAGGGCGTGTGCTGCTCCGTGCCGGGTGTCCAATGTCACCAGGGTCTCCCTACCAGCTTGCTCGTCCCTGTGTCTGTCCAGGACAGGGGCCAGCAAGGGCGGCCCCTGTCACTTTACAGTATCATCGAACATCATCTCCATCGTCACTAAAAGTTTCCATGATTCTTGTGGCTATCACGGCTCCGTCGCCGGGAACATCCCATAGTTCGTAGTTGGTGCCCTTCCCTCAGACCCGTGAGTTGAAGCCCTGATCCCCGACGTGAGGGGCATTTGGAGGCGGAGCCTATGGGAGGTGATAAGCCCTGAGGGCAGAGCCTCTGACTGGGACGAGTGCCCTCAGCAGAGGAGACGCGAGAGAGGTCACCTCTCTTCCTGTAACATGCGGTGACAAGGAGAGGCTGGCTGTCTCCTAGCCGGGCAGAGAGGCCTCAGCAAAGAGCTGACCCTGCTGGCACCCTGACCTTTGCCCTGCCGGCCTCCAAAAC
>NW_011899752.1:3884-6611 GCF_000151845.1 Pteropus vampyrus | reverse complement strand
ACTCACCCCAGGAAAGTCAGAGTGAAACCACTTCCACCAAATCACAGCCATGAGCACAGCTAGGCAGAACTCCAGCACTGTAAAAATCAGCATCATAGACAGTATTCCCTAAAATGCAGGAAACACGAGGTTGGTGGTGCTTGAGTCGACCGAAGCATTCGCGCCTTGTCGGGAGGTGCCCGTCGCGACGAAGACCCGACCACCTCGACCATCAGAGATGCAGTGAGGACACCATCAGGAAGAGAACACTGCTCCTTTCATACCTAACAATCGGCTCAATTTAATCCCTTTGCTCCTTTATTTCCTTGGGAAGAAGAGGCGGAATGAACAGTAACTAAGTCAACTAACCCGCTTTATACACTTGTTTCTTACCTCTCTGAGGCGCAGCTAAATCTGATTACACTGTTCACTCAGTGAAGGAGCATGGTGGTGGACTAACCCCCAGGGCCGACTGGCCAGGTTCCCATTCGAGCCACACCTCTGCTGCTTAGCTGCGGCGTGAACCTCAGCAAGAGTCTCTACTTCTCTAGCTTCCATTTCCTCATTTATCAAATGTGCATAATCACATTTCCTTCACAGAGATTTATGAGAATCAGTGAGGTTTAGACTGTGCAAGCCCTCACATTTCCTTCACAGAGATTTATGAGAATCAGTGAGGTTTAGACTGTGCAAGCCCTTAATAAATTTCAACATGTCTGCCCCTTCTATCCATCTGAACCCCTTGGGGTGGGTTTCCTTAGCCTTTCTTGATGGCAGTAAGTGTTAGAACAATCAAGATTGTAAACTGCCATCGCTGTTAGCCACCCAAACCGACTGAACGAGGGAGCTACACCAAGAAGGTAAGTGCTACCAGTTCTGTCCTGAGGCATCATTTAAGCAGAGCTGACTAGCTGATAGAACAAGAGAGGAAACGTGATTGCACAAACCTCTAGTTTATTTACACACAATTAAAGAGGAAATATAACTTGTCTACATTACCTAGAAATTTTCCCAACAAGCAAGCTCAATATAATCCCTTTATTTACCATGAAAAAAATTATCCTGTTATGAATTCATACTTTAGCGACCACACAAATCGTTCCCAAGCGTCTCTGCAGAATTTTTTCCAAGGTAGAGTTGGCTCTGCTACATGTTGGTTTCTACCAATTATTTTCAGCCTCGTTTGCATGTATTTTTTTCTTAATAAAACATCATTAGTCTAGAGAAAAGCACCTGAGGCCAGCTTAATCGCCTCTGCTTTTATCTGGCCATCTTCCAACCGTGTCCTTGACTTAACTCGCTTTTGTGATTGCAGGACACTAAAAATTCTGCATCCTCTTTATCTTTATGCCACCTGTTTCTTTTTTTTTCCTGAATGTGTTGCTGACCACAAACATGCCCCTAATGCTCCAACATATTATTCTCGTTAGCCACACTTTGTCCTCCAATAAGGACAATTGTTACTAGTTAACATTCTTCATCTCCCTATATTTCTAATTTTATAAATCCCACTTCTGTAAGTTTTAGCAAAAACGATAATGATGTTGATTTCTGGCCTGATCAATACCACTCAACACCAGTCGCTGGAAGGAGGAGAAGCCCTCACCTCCAAACCCCATATTTCCTGCTCTCCATTTCTCAGTGCTGGGCCTGATATCTGCTCGGACCCAGTTAATACCCCATCATACATATATACTATGTTTTCTTGTTGGCATTTCCTGATCACTTGGGTCTTTCTGCTATTTTGCCTTTCACTACTCCATAAACCAAGATGTTCAGTTTGACAAACTCATGTTTTATGCCTCTAGCAATAGAATCAGTTTGATTAGTAGGAAACTATCGACAGTAAGTTTTAGTTTTTCACTGTCAATCTTATTTGACGTTGACTCTTCCGTTCTAGCCTATTAGTGGGCAATCACATGGCCTACCTCCTTCATCTCAGTCATGTAGTCTCTCCTTCATACAGCCTTGGCCTTCCCCTAGATGCCCACACCAGAAAGAATCGGAGAGATTTTCAAAAGAAGGGATAACAAGAAGTCAAGTCTTTAAGAAGCCTCACAAGATTGGAGCATCCCATCTAAAAATACTTACAGCCAGAACATCGTTGGCAACAAGGCAGTTCATCTCATTTTGGTAAAAACTATGGTAAGAATTCTGCTGTTCCAATAGTAGCTCCTCTTTGTTCAAGTCACACTTCCATAGGGCAGGACCCAAAAGAGCCAGGTTGATAGAGAGGAGGATGAAACCCACCAGAGCAGACAGAGAGCTCAGAAAGTTTGCAGCCAGGCTGCTCTGAACCTGGAAGAGAAATGCTGAGTAAAGATCACTCCAAATGAGCAACACATGTCTCTTACCCCTTTGCCAGTACGTTGCAAAATATCTTTTCTTTCCTGTGTTCCTCGAGGTCTAAAATTGATAGACCTAAACCTGGATGTCTCTCTAGTACCTAGCAACATCTCTGAATCTAGAAAGTAAATGTTAGCTAAGCAAATAAATCAACGAACTATTCCCCCCTACGCAGGACTTCAGTAGGGTGGCAGAGGATATTGCTCTACTAAATTCTCTACCCTGAACTGACAGCAGAGCTCCATAAGGCTATGCCTGCAGAATCCCAAAGAGAGTATGACCAAAAGGCAGATATAGTTTCTCTCTCCCCCAGCTAACTCAGAAACCCCTTGCGGCAGCATCAGCCACACAGAAGAGGAAGATGAAGCAAACCACTCTTCCTTGCACATGGCCTCTCTTAAA
>NW_011899752.1:0-1789 GCF_000151845.1 Pteropus vampyrus | reverse complement strand
TAGAAAACCTAGAAACATTGTTCTTGTATTGTACTACTTAATATGATGGTCACTAGCCACATGGGCCACCTAGATTTAAAGTAAACTTAAATAAAATTTAAAATCCACCAGCTACATTTCAAGAGATTAGTAGCCACACCTGACCACTACATTGGACAGAGTAGCTATTGCATTTCCATCATCACAGAAAATTCTACTGGATGGCATTTGTAGAGTAGTTTGGGGTCTCGGTGCGGGTTCCAAATAATCATTGCTACATTTTGATGAAAGAAAGAGAGATATTGGCACTGTCCTGAGCACATTCTCTAATTTCTTGCTGCCTTCGGGAGACTTTTGCAGTTGAAGTTTCCAAATCGAGTTTCTGTGCCACTGTGTTAGCTGGCTTGTTGGCTTTCTCACGATGGCCCTCCCACCGTCCGACTGGCCTGAGGGACTCAGTGTACCTTCACTGATTAGAAATCATCTCCCTATAATCCAGCTTCCCTCTTCCTGTCACTTCCAATTCTGGTTTTCTTTGGAAAGAGTTAAAAGCAGGTAAAGTTGTGTTCTTAGCATATGCAAATGACTAATGACAACTTTCAGGAGTTAAGGGTTCATTTTAAAATCCAATAGAAGTGTTACCTTTCAGATCAGAGAGATAAAAGAATGAGAAAAAATTCCTCACACAAGCAACATTTTAACTGGGTTTTCTCAAGGGTTTTGACAGATGCACTAAAGTAATGAATCTACAACAAATAGACTTATTTAAAACATAGTCAACTTCTTTGTCATTGAAGATTTAAATTTGAAGGCCAATCACTATCAAAAGGGCATTATAGGAGGCTGACTTTTTCCAGAATAATCGCCTGGGCACTGGTCCAGGGTATGACGCAATACCTGGATGTGGACTGTGATCTAGGGTACAGCAGTTGCAGGAATGTGCGCTGGACAGGACTGTAGATGACCCAGGAACAGTTCCTAACTCTGCCCAACATCTGCCCTGACTCTGCAAAGTGCAGAGATGGACCTTGGAGAGCTCATTTTGATGCTATTGTTCTCATACTCACCAAAGGCTTAGTGGACTTTTTCTCTGTGATGATTGATAGAGATCCAGAAATGACAAACTACTCAGAAAAGAGAAAAAATGGTCAAGTCACTGTCTATGTACAGATGTAGCAACAATGTTATTTTCACAGCATTTATGGAAAACTCCCATGGGAGAAGCCCTGGGGGACCAATGATACAAAGACCCAATTAAATATAGATATGTTCCTTTTTGCCTGTAGAATATTCAGAAAAGTATGAGAAAAGGCAGACATGTGTAGGAATCTATTCCAATAAACAAATGAGGGCCTTTAATATCCAAAATATCCAAAATATCCAACTCAATAACAACAAAAACACAAACGATCCAATCAAAAATGGGCAGAGGACCTGAACAGACACGTCTCCCCAGAGGACATACAAATGGCCAACAAATATATGAAAAGATGCTCAACATTGCTAGCTATTAGGGAAATGCAAATCAAAATCACAATGAGATACCACCTCACACCTGTTAGAATGGCCATAATCAACAGGACAATAATAAGAAATGTTGGAGAGGATGTGGAGAAAAAGGAACCCTCAAACACTGCTGGTGGGACTGCAAATTGGTACAGCTTCTATGGAAAACAGTATGGAGGTTCCTCAAAAAAACTAAGAATTGATCTACTATATGATCCAGCAATCCCTCTACTGGGTATTTACCCCAAAGACTTGAAAACTCATATCCGAAAAGATATTTGCACACCGATGTTCATAGCAGCAT
>NW_011899751.1:4784-5881 GCF_000151845.1 Pteropus vampyrus | reverse complement strand
CAACATTGTGTATCTTTTAGACGAGACATTAATTCATTTGACAAATATTTATTGAGTGCCTACCATGTTCCAGGTACATACTGTTCCGTTGGTGCTGGTCTTAGTTTCGTTTATTTTTACATATGTGGCCAATCAGTCATTCCTACCTGGAATAAACAGTACTGGTCAAATACATTCATCGAAGAGGCTTTGAGTTCAAGTCTTGGCTCCATACCTTTGGCCTTGAGCAAGTAATTTATCACATCTGACTTTTCGTTCCTTTACTGTAAGATGAGGCAGGGATATGTGATCTCCTTGTCCTGATCTGACACGCCACTAGCTTGTTCTGTGACCATCAGTTACTTTTCCTGCTACTGTTCGAGAGGGGGCCCCTGAGGAACTTCCCAACCGCATTCATATCAGTCCCTTTTAAAATCTGAGACGAATAGAGGAAATTTTCTCACACTCCCCAAATGTTATAGGAGAGAAAGGGACAGGTGCACCTTTATCCATTTGTCATCTCCCTCTTTCTATTCCCCTACTTTCCTGACCTTCCTTAAGTTAATTGCACACACGCATGCACACTCACACATACGCACGCAGCTCATTTATATGCTCCTTCACGCAAGGCCCTAAAACATAGCTTTTAAAAACTATCAATGCCAGGCAGCCTCCTAGTCCCGTACGCTTGTTTAATACCTGCTTACCGACAGATGGAAATTGCCCTAACTGCCATCATGGAAATGGAATGCTCTGCTTTGTCACCTGTGGGTGGGCCGTGAATTCTACTGTCTCCCTTTCGCCCTTCCTCATCTGAGTCAGAATTTCTGGAGATAGCACTAAGGAACCCGAATGAGGAACATCCAAGTGATCTCTCTGCATGCTAAAGTTAGAGGCCCACAAAAGCCGACCCACCCATTTCCAATTCAGATCAACTCCAACTGCGCAGAGGCTGGGTGAGGCCCCATCACTGTGGGTTCAGAACCACAGCTTCACTTCTCGGAGTCGGATGTAGAATTATTTTTATAAGTATGCTCCCCCCACCCCCAAGAAGTTTCAGAATATCTGAGGCACGTTGGAGTTCTTAGACTTGGGAAGAAGAGTTGAAAAGCTTCTCA
>NW_011899751.1:0-1404 GCF_000151845.1 Pteropus vampyrus | reverse complement strand
TTAAACAAATGAGTGTGGCTGTGTTCCAGGGAGACTTTATTAATGAACAGTGAAATTTGAATTTCATAATTTTCATGTCATGAAGTATTCTTCTTTTGATTTTATCTCCACCATTAAAAAACGTAAAAACCATACATAGCTCATGGGTACAAAATAGGTGGTGGACCATATTTGGCCCATGGGTCATAGTTGACCAACTGTTTTAGATCGTTGAAAGTAGGACCAACTATGGGAGAATGGGAAATCTCTACAGAGGCTTGCCCAACCTATTCTAGATCCTTCTGGACTTTAGTCAGGACCCAAAATGAAGAGATGGGGTGAAATGGCCTTCCCTGTCTGCCCTAATTCTCGTGCTTGCAGTTCTTTTCTGTCACTTTTCACCTGAATCCCCTGTCAGGAACCAGAGGCTCCCTGCTCTCCTAGGTTGCTCAGAGCTTCGGGTCCCCTACTTAGACTGCCCTGCGCCAGGCAATTTCTCCTTCCTTCTGGGCCCTCAGCCTCCCATTTCCCCAGAAAACTGGCATAAGCTAAAGTACTTTTTAAAAATTTGCCTTAATATATTTGCATAAAAGAAGCTTCTAGATAGGACAATTCAAAGATAGGACCCTCTCTGAAGCATCTAGACTGGGAATATGAGTGAGGGGCACTGGGGATGGGGGGAGAGAACTTTTCAAGAGAGAGATTCTCATTGCCCTTAAAGTCAAACCTGATCAGAGCCGTAGGTGAGGTGGGCCCTAACCAGAGAACCCTAGGGCTCCTCAGGGCCCTTGGACTAAGCTTGGATATGGGTAAGTGATGGACTATTGGGGACATGCTGCGAGAACCCTCAGGGGCTCTTCACCAGACAGACTGAAGTGGCCTAGTTGGTTCAGAGCTAACAGTGATAGATGAACTGAGGGCTGGATGCTGGAGGCAGTGGCTTACTTCCTTGGCCTACTTAGATTTCTCCCAGGTAAGAGCCACTCCAGGAGCGCACCTGTGCAGCCATACAGCCTAACGGAAGATGTTGCACCAGCCCCCGGGTTCTCTTCTTTGTGTCTGGTGGTTCAGGCTGTTCGGTGTTTCCAGTGTCTTGTGATCGTCCTCCTCACTTCCAAATATGAGTGAATGACGCTTAATCTTGTATGAATTACAAATATATTTCTGAGCCTATCAGATTCACCTGCATGTAGATGTTTCTCTTTTAGCCCATGTCAACCTCACAAGAATAAATATAGGTCCTTGTCATGAGTCTTCCTGGGAAGGTGAGTGGATATCTGACTCCTTTTATTATGGAGATTTCTGGGATTATAAAAGTCTGACCACAAACTGACCTAATCTGATAGAAAAAAAAAAAATGACAGTGCATTCCACTGTTTCTCCAAATCCAAACACACACACACACACACACACACACACACACAC
>NW_011899750.1:2484-4145 GCF_000151845.1 Pteropus vampyrus | reverse complement strand
GCTCACATTCACCTGGCCCAGCAAATGGAAGCCAGATGCTGATGTTAATCCAGAATTGCTGTTACTCTTAAATGGATAATCTTCCAAATATCTCAAACTGTAACGTATTTCCTAAGCTCCTCAATCTATCCTAGTTTTCTTATAAATAAAATTTAAATAGGAGTAAAATTTACTATCAAAAATCCCAGGAATGTCATGTGTAACCACTATGCTGTACATCTGAAACTAATATAAAATAATATTGAATGCCAACCATTATTGAACAAAAATCCCAAGAATGCAATATTTAAAAAAATCCCAGACCTTTTCTTTTTCTAGAAGAGCTGGAATGTTTTTAAAAATTTTTTTCCAAAAACATCAAATGTGTGTATGATAGGAATGGATATACATCACACACACAGAGCATATATATGCATTTACATATACATTCTATAGATAAATGTAAACTCTTATTTTTAAAAATTATTCTATATTATGCTTCCAAAAAGCATACAGAGCCTAAAATCTCCAGTCGGTGACCTAAGGTTGTGATGGCAGTGCTCATTATCTGGAGGGTACCACTGCTCACTTTCTCTCCATCGTGCCTTACTAGGTTTTATTGGTCTTGTATGAGCCTTGATTACATGTCAGTCTCATGAGCTTTTTTCCCATTAATCTTATGTTTGGGCTGCCTTAACAAAATACCACAGGCTGAGTGGCTTATAAAGAATAGAAATCTTCTGGACTGGAAATCCAAAATCAAGGTGCCAATGTGGTGCACTTTGGTGAAGGCCCCCTTCCTGGTTTATAGCTTCCTCACTTGTCCTCAGATGGTAGAAGGGGCTAGGGAGCTATCTGGAGTCTGTCTAATAAAGACACTAATCCCAGTGTCAGGGGCTCCACTTTCTTAAGCACTCCCAAATCACCAACTTTGTGAGGACATAAACATTCAGATCATAGAACCTGATCATTGATTTCTTTATGAAAATATGATGAAGGGAGTCATGAATGGTATCAAAACCTGGGACAACAATTGGCCTTGGTTTAAAATCTCTTAGAAAACATTGCTGCCTTGGATTCAATACAGTCACTGAAAAATGTATGTATATACATTCTCTAAGATACATATGCAGACACACATATATGTCTTAAAGAATGCTTTGCATGTACACATATAAATACTAAGTAGGTATCTGGTATTATTATTTGTTCATTATCCTTCACTGTCAATGAGCTCCTGACATAGAGAGAGACAGGGAGCATATTATATAGTAATTAAATGTATAGACTCTGAAGTAAAATTGCTTTGGGCAGTTAAATCCAACCTTTAAAAGACTTTTGCTACCTCACTTCTAAAACTGAGATGATAACACTATTTACAATATTATTATGAAGGTTAAATAATCTAATAACTATAAACTATCTGACATAATACCTAGTCTATACTAAGAGCTCAATAACTATGTTACATTTATTATCTTTATTAAGTTTTTATTATTCTTAGGCCAATTTTAATAAATACTTGATCTGTTGTGATTAGTATTAGTCTTTAGTATTAATCAAGCACACATGAAGCATTTCCTGTGTACAGAATATAAGTTCCTATATTACACATCTCATGTCATTTAAAGCTGACTACTGCTATTTGAAGTATGGCCACAAAATATTAGTTAAATACCCTG
>NW_011899750.1:0-881 GCF_000151845.1 Pteropus vampyrus | reverse complement strand
GGTGCTGCAGGCATAAAAAATAAAAAATAAGGGATTGTAAACTGACTAGGTGCTTGCAATCTGTGAGGTCAACCAAGGATTGCCTCGCCTAAAAAATCAAAAAGATAGGGAAGAGAGCAAAAGAGCATTGGCCAGTAGAACAAAAAAGAACAACAACAACAACAACAACAACAAAAGGTTTATAATTAATCATAATTTATCAAATAAAAATACTGTATTACTAGGTAAAAGAATGTGGGATAAATGGCTGATAATGGATATAAAAATATAGATATGACATATCTAAAACATATGAACATAAAAATATCGAAAGTTAAATGATGTAAAAATTATTCTAAGCAAATATGAACCAAAAGAACATTTCTGGACCTATAGTAACACAGATTTTACTATAACTACATAAACTTAATGTTTAGTTTATCAAATGTTTTTTTCCCCCTCTTTAATTCCCCTCCGCCCCCACTTCCACCCCTGACCTATGGACATTGTCGGCTCCCCTTAAGAACTGGATCTCTGAAGGCAGGATGTCTTTTCTCATATGCTCGCTGCTTGTACCCAGGGCCAGGTATCCCTGGGGTATGGTCCGTGGCTCCACCTGGGGCGCAACCCAGGACTTTCTGCGTGTAAAGCAGACCTGCTAACTACTACACTATGGAGCCACCCTCTAGTTTATCAAATGTTTAGTACCAAATTACTTCAACTGTAGGAAATGAAAATGTCACTTTTTCCCTTCTAGGGTCTTTAGCTGGTCTAGTAATTAAATTGCCTAAGACAAATTAACAGGAGAAAAAAATTAATTCCGCATGTATGGGATCTCATAGAAATGTGAGACTCAAAGAAGTAACTAAATCAGGCAGCTTTTAATTTAAACCTTTAGACAA
>NW_011899749.1:3326-4577 GCF_000151845.1 Pteropus vampyrus | reverse complement strand
AAGACACACACAGACTGAAAGTAAAGGGTTGGTAAAAGATATTTCATGAAAATGGAAATGAAAATGAAAAAAAAATGGTGGTGTAGCAGTCCTTACACCAGAGAAAATAGAGTTTAAAACAGTTACTTTCATGAGTACTCCCATAAGACCGTCAGCTGACTTCTCAACAGAAGCTTTGCAGGCCAGAGGGGATTGGCATGAAATAGTCAAAGTGATGAAAAACAAAGGCCTACAACCAAAATTACTCTGCCCAGCAAAGCTGACAGTTAAAATTGAAAAACATATAAAGAGCTTCCCAGAGAGAAAAAAGACAAAGGAATTCATCACCAATAAACCAATATTACAGGAACTGCTAAAAGAACTTCTTCAAGAAGAAGAAAGGGAAAAACATAAATATGAATAATAAAAGAACTTCTTCAAGAAGAAAGGGAAAAACATGAATATGAATAATAAAATGGCAATAACTATGTACCTATCAATAATCACTTTAAATGTAAATGGATTAAATGCTACAAGCAAAAGATATAGGGTACACGAAAGGATAAGAAAACAAGACCCATACATATGCTGTCTACAAGAGACCCACTTCAGATCAAAAGACACATGCAGACTGCAAGTAAAGGGATACAAAGTGATATTTCAAGCAAATAGAAATGAAAAAAAGCTGGGGTAGCAATATTTATATCATACAAAATAGACTTTAAAGCAAAGACTTTAATAAGAGACAAAGAAGGATATTACATAATGATAAAGGGATCAATCAAACAAGAGGACACACCCTGGTAAACAGATATGCACCCAACATAGGAGCACCTACATAAATAAAGCAAATATTGACCAAAATAAAGGGAGAGATTGACAGTAATGCACTCATAGTAGGAGACTTTAATGCCCCATTGACACCAATGGACAGATTTTCCAGACATAAAATCAACGTGGAAACAGCAACCTTAAATGACACACAAGACCAGATGGATTTAATTGATATTTTTATAGCATTTCACCCCAAAGCAACAGAATATACATTTTTGTCAAGTGCACATGGAACATTTTCCAAGGTACGCCACATGTTAGGCTACAAAAAGTCGCAATAAATTTAAGAAGATTGAAATCATATCAAGAGACTTCTCTAATGACAATAAAATGAAACTAGAAATCAATTACAAGGGAAAAACAAAAAAACACACGAACACATGGAAGCTAAATAACATGCTACTAAACAATGAGTGGGTTAGCAATGAGATCAAGGAA